>NC_090728.1:8408997-8416497 GCF_036898095.1 Palaemon carinicauda
CATACACACACATATATATACATATATATATATATATATATATATATATGTGTGTGTGTGTGTGTGTGTGTTTGTGCGTGCGTGTGCATATATATATATATATATATATATATATATATATATATATATATATATATATATATATATATATATATATATATATATACATGTATTTATATACATGTATATATATATATATATATACATATATATATATATATATATATATATATATATATATATATATATATATATATATATATATATATATATATATATGAGTGTATTTATAGGTGTATACAGTATATACAATAAAAACATATAACATTCACAAACGCAAACACTCACACACACATATATAACGGGTTTTGAGCGAAGCGAAAAATCTATTTTTGGGTGAGGTAGCCATGTCGTCCTGATGGAAGTTCCTAATAGGTAGCTTCCTAAGGTATATTGGACTACAGTGATATTCCCAGAGAATTTTACCTTAATGTATCCAGAATTCTAACTCCTGGAGCGAATATCCCTAAATAATCTCACAGGGATATTGCATAATATCAGAGGACGTATTCTTGACACCTCATATTGCTATCTTCACCCCGAACAGTATTAACGCTTCGAGGGGTTATAGTGACAAGAATCTGAAACGAGAATGAAAAGAGAGCTGCTCATAAGGCATCTCTCCTATTCCGTTTCCAGTGTGTATCTGATGAAGGCGGTAGCGCCCTCTTTATTCCTTGTAGCGATATATGAGGTGCTACAGATACTGTATTATAGGGAGGGCTCAATAAGCCCTTTTACAATAAAAGGAAGGGCAGGTCCATCAGGATGACATGGCTACCTCATTAAAAAAAAGATTTTTTGCTTCACTCAAAATCCGTTTTTGGGCTCAGGCCATGTCGTCCTGATGGTAGTTTACCAGAGCATTACTGTATCTGTGGATTCTCAATCGGTGCCGTACTCTCAAGAAAGTATTTTCCTGGTCCGTCTAGACCTAAAGACCTATGATGTTACCGTCATACATCATTTCATCTAAGCATGAACTATGTTAGTGCTTCCTGCCCCCTACAGAGAAGAGTCGTACTAGACTCTGGAAAAAGTCACGAGGAGTACATAATAACTATGGATAACAAAATGACAAGCTTGTATAGTGGTCTCGCCCTATACATTATAAAGCAAAGTTTGTATAAGAGTCACCAATGTCAGTATGAATTTGTGACACCTTCCCCAATGTGACTACTCATATTAACTATTGGATAATGGTTGTATCCGCATAGGAACAAATTTTGCCTCTTTGCCACTATCACGTTAGAGTACCACGTCAACCCTTCCAAGGAAGGGTTAAAGTGAGTGGACTTTTGCTTGAAACCTGGAATAGTCTTAAAAGACATACCATGATAAAAATATCCATATTTTAATCTTAATGCTCAGTACATTTCTAATAAAATTAGTGTGGGCGAATATATGAACTAGTTTATAAATATTCAATAAACGTACATATCAGATCCACATGCTGTTGTGCCGGCCAGAACGCGCCAGTGCGTGCTGGCCAGCATCTACCTCTGTATAGTTCAAAGATATACTACCTTTAACTAATAGGCGGCAGCTCACTGATTCGCAACTGTGTGCCGGCCGGCAATCATTGCCGGTCGACAGCTGAAAACACTAATACCCGGCTGCCGGCCGCTAATCGTAGTGGCCAGCAGATTCGGGATGTGTTTCCACTGCCGGCAGGCAAAGGTAGTAATACCCATGCCCGCCGGCAGTAGCTAAGAACCAGAGTACCTCCACCTGCCCGGCTGTCGGCCGTTAAGCCGGCAGCCGGGTTAGGGGTACAACGCAATAGTCAGAGAAACAGTATGGATGTAAGGTTATAAGGCGGCATTGCCATACGACCTTCCTTCCAGAAAGAGTGAACGTACGGAAGGGGAGAATGTAGCATTCAGGCTTCCAAAGAATCCATAGCCTGCCGGACCCTACCGGCATACATGGAATGGAGACCAAGGGAGGTCTGGGGTTCACTCCGCAAAGAACAATGGGTCTCTGCCGTCCGACACGTAATTGCCAGCCGGCAGAGAGCTGAGCTGGTCCTCCATCCTAACCTACACTAGGTACGGAAGTAGGACTGCGGCCAAAAGATAATAAAAGAAAGAGAGGTGGGGAAGGGATAAAGGTCCTATAAACTTTGTTTTAGCAAGAGACACACTCAGCAGTTAGGTTAGCTCATCCTAACCTAGAGTTGTCTTTTAGGAAGTAAGACTGGCAATACTTGCTATCCTCCTCCCAACCAAAACAAAGTTAGGTGAAGTTATTTCGCCGGGCAACAGAGAAAACTCATTCTCCAGCCCGAGAAAAACAACACAAGACAGTCTGCTAGGCCACTAGAGGAAGGAATCATCTCGTACAGAATCCTTCGGACGTGGACTAGGGAAGCAAAGCTTCCTGTGTCAGCCCCTAAACTATCAAAGGAGACTCATTTTCTATGCTAGGAAGAAGCAGACCACAGACTAGAAACTCTGATGTTTTGCCCTAACCCAAAAAACCAGTCACTCTGGTTATCAGGTCAGGACAGACATATCCTAGAATAGTTATACCTGAATTATTATACAGATAGAACCGCTAGGAATAAGCCAAAGGCTTACTCAGAGGGAGAGAGGGATTGAACTTAGCCTCCGGAGGAGAAAAGAACAATCGGGGATGTGCGTAATTATACTACTGTACCTAGGTTACTAGCCTAGGTAAGGTGAGAATCGATTACCTAACTCACCGAAACTCTCTCGTATACAATATTAGAAAGAACATTCAACAATATCTTGCATATATAAAATATTTGCCTATAGCTTCAATAATATAACACTCGGAAAAACTTATATCATGCATGAAAGTACTAGGGCAAGATGCCTAGGATACTAAGCCTCGCGAAGGGCAAGATCGGTTACCTAAATCACCGAACTAAAAACTGACGGCATAATATAAGCATTCCTAATTGAGCTAAAGAGCTAGATTAATAAAGCATAACAAACCGAGAACGTCGCTCTAGCTAATTAAATGACTCATAGCGAGCAATAGCATCCAGGATGCCTCCGGTAGGCAACAGCTCTTGTTTACGTTAATATCACTTTTGATTTAACTCAAAACGACAAGAGCTTACATTTATACATAGTAAAGATAATACTCAACTTTCCAGAGGCAGAAGAGGCCGGAGAAGTCATCAAAAAGTTGAATAAAATCCAAAATAAAAAGAGAACACAAGGGAAAACACCGAGTAGTAGAGCTACACGAAAAGGAATAAAGAGGGCGCTACCGCCTTCATCAGATACACACTGGAAACGGAATAGAAGAGATGCCTTATGAGCGGCTCTCTTTTCATTCTTGTTTCAGATTCTTGTCACTGTAACCCCTCGAAGCGTTAATACTGTTCGGGGTGAAGATAGCTATGTGACGTGTCAATAATACGTCCTCTGATATTATGCAATATCCCTGTGAGATTATTTAGGGATATTCGCTCCAGGAGTTAGAATTCTAGGTAGCTTAAGGTAAAATTCTTTGGGAATATCACTGTAGTCAAATATACCCTAGGAAGCTACCTAATATGAACTTCCATCGGGACGACATGGCCTGAGCCCAAATATATATATATATATATATATATATATATATATATATATATATATATATATATATATATATATATGTATATATATATATATATATATATATATATATATATATATATATATATATATATATACATATATATATATATATATATATATATATATATATATATATATATATATATATATATATATATATATATATATATATCTATATATATATATATATAGATATATAGATATATATATATATATATATATATATATATATATATATATATATATATATATACAGTATATATATATACGTATATATATGTATATATATATATATATATATATATATATATATATATATATATATATATATATATACATATATATATATATATATATACATATATATATATATATATATATATATATATATATATATATATATATATAAATTCAGATATTTTCGATTGGGTGGGTCGTTTCTTAGCTTTATTATTTAATTTTTAGTAATAGATCTCAAAGAGTTGTTGGTGGGCACCATAGTGAGTATAGGAATGTATTATCTGGTGTTCCACAGGATAGTGTTCTTGGTCCATTACTTTATATACTATATACACATGGCATATGGTATTGCCTAGAAAACAAGCTTCTTGCCTATGCAGATTACGGTACTCTTTTCGAATCAATTCCATCTTCGGAATGTAGATCTTGAGTTGTTGAATCCCTTAATAAAGATCTAGCTAAAATTAGTGCATGGTGCAAAATGATGGGTATGAAGATGAATCCTAACAAAACCCAAAGAAGGATTCTAAGTAGGTCAAGGACGGTGGCTCAGTATTGAAAATATTTCTTTGACTTTATGTGACTTTTAAACTTTAAGTGTGATTCCCGCGAGCAAATACATATTTAAGAAAGTTATTAGGTCTGTGTCTTCCTCAATTGCAAAATAAATTTGCTTATTGAGAAAGTTATTTAAGATTTTCTGTGATCAATCAATTCTTGTTTCGAGTATTATTCTCCTGCCTGGTCTTCAGCTGCTGATTCTCATCTTAATTTGCTGAACAACAACTTACAATCAATTGAAATTTCTTATTCCTGATCTAGATAATAATCTGTGGCTCCGTCATTCTATTAGTTCATTATGCATGCTGTATAAGAGTTTTCATTATACTGACCATTCATTACATTCAGATCTTCCTTCACAGTTCTATCCTATTCGTATTACTAGGCAGGTAGTTAATTCTAGAAGTCTGGTTTTGTCCATCATGAGGCTCAATACTAAACAAAGGTGGAATGATCTTCCTAATCGGGTAGTTGAATCACTAGAACCTCAAAAATTTCAAACTTACAGCAAATTTGTATATATATATATATATATATATATATATATATATATATATATATATATATATATACGTGTGTATATTTGTTTATATATAGATATATATATATATATATATATATATATATATATATATATATATATATGTGTGTGTATATATATATACGTATGTATATATATATATATATATATATATATATATATGTATATATATATATATATATATATATATATATATATATATATATATATGTATATATAAACATATATATATATATATATATATATATATATATATATATATATATATATATATATATATATATTTATATGCATATATATATATATATATATATATATATATATATATATATATACGTATATATATATATATATATATATATACATATATATATATATATATATATATATATACATATTTATATATATATATATATATATATATATATATATATATTTATATGCATATATATATATATATATGTATATATATATATATATATATATATATATATATACATATATATATATATATATATATATATATATATATATATATATATATATATATATATATATATATATATATTATATAAAATGTATGTATGTCATAACTATTTTAATGTTGTAATGGTTTTTAAGATATTTTATTGGAAAATGAATCTCATATCACTTAATAATTCCCTTATATCTTTTCCTCACTGGGCTATATTTTCCTGTTTTAGCCCTTGAGCATATAGCATCCTGCTTTTACAACTAGCGTTGTAGCTTAGCTAGTAATAATAATAATCACATATATGTGTGGTTGTTTGTATTCCTATTAACTGTAATATAACAGTTATCATATATATATATATATATATATATATATATATATATATATATATATATATATATATATATATATATGTGTGTGTGTGTGTGTGTGTGTGTGTGTGTGTGTGTGAGAGAGAGAGAGAGAGAGAGAGAGAGAGAGAGAGAGAGAGAGAGAGAGAGAGAGAGAGAGAGAGAGAGAGATTGCAGAAATGAGCTATAAAATACGATATAATTATTTCAATTCTTTTACATAAGGTCAAGACCTGAAATGAGATTCGTAAGCTCTTTGTTTACCCCCCCCCCCCGCTCCCTGTGTTTCCAAGACAACAACTGTTAAACGTAACACTCTATACGTGATAAAATTTAAATTCTCATTACGTAACGTAGTCCTTGTAGCCATTCAAAATGCACGATATATGCTGCAGTAAATACTTAAATAATTTGAAGAGGAATTTGGAATTTGATGAGGCTTAACAGCATCCTTCAACATAAATAACAGAACACAAGGTAGTAGAAACTGACGTACTAGCAATATTATTATTGTCAGAAAATTCGACTGTAGACAAATTCATCGAGAAGATAAAACAGTGGTTTATAACTCTGTACAACACAATAAGAAATTTCTCTATCAGTAAAATGTCGAATTTCTAGTCGTCTTTACATGATTTTTCTAGAATTATTACACACAAAGTCATGTGCCTCTTTAACTTTATTTGTACCTTTATATCTGCTTTTTCTTCTGATTCGAAAAACTAGAAACTATTGACACATTCTATATAGCTTGTTTGGAGAAATTGAAGATAAACTTCCACAAATAATTGAATGACCAAAAATCCCTCTTTACTTTATTCTGTTGTTTTCTCCCCATTTTAAATACCTTTATTTATCTAGTTTTTATTTATTTTTTTATTTTTATTTTTTGGGGGAACAATCATCCCTGTGCACCAGTATCTTCTGATAATAACCCTTAAACAAATAGAGTTATATACAATTATATTTATTTACTATTTCATAAAAGTTTAAACCGCGTAGGTCAAGGTGAAAACTAGAAGAAGGATAAGGTACTAAACAGATATAAAAGTGTACTACTAAGGACAAGAAAGCCAACGGCATACCTGAAGAGGCCACAATAGGTCGACGAAAAATGTCGGCTAATTCCGAGTAAACATCTTCGTTATATTCCCGGAGCTGAATACGCACAGGGGTAATACCTTGCTTCAGAACATATTATGCAACACTTTTCATCTCCTAATGCACAATAATTTTGCTAAGAGAAAGCTAGTTTTATACCCACGAATTTACAAACATGAACACCAAGAAGACTTCTAACTCCTGAACAGAATGGTGGAGGATACATTGTTACCGTTGTTTTAATGATTACGGGAGGAATACTACTTAAATTCAATGAAACGTGATTTCTTGTGAAACTACCTAGGTACTTATTTTCCATAAAAATAAATTTGATAAAATAGGTGAAAGTTAAGAAGAAAAGGCTAAGTGTAATCTCGTTGGCACATCAGTTCTTTCTCTAAAATGTACCACTTTGAAGAATTGCGATGTCCTAATTGCATGCCTCAGAGTCCCCTTTAATGAAATTGATAGGTCACAATAAGTGTATTTTCGAATGACGTACATGATTAATAAGGAAGGAAACGCTTATGTATTCTTCCCAAAAAAATATAGATTTAGAATATGCTGCACTCAAAG
>NC_090728.1:8418997-8428997 GCF_036898095.1 Palaemon carinicauda
ATGAAAAATTCTAGATTCTTTATCTTTTTTATAGTTCCTGTTTTCCCTTGTTTGTCTTTGTCTACTAATGGAAATTTTCAAGAATGCCTGAATGAGCGTAAATGAAGAACTTCTATGAATTTTTGGTTGAATCGTTCACTTCATTAAGGATATTTATAAGGTAGATGATGCATCAATAATGAAATAAAATTTTGTCTGACGGGAGATTTTTACAATGGATAAGTATATAATACTAATGCATTCTAATGTTTACTTCCACAACAGAGAATAAGAACTAACGTGCCTTTTCAAATTTTCTTTTCTCATAGTGCTGTTTTTTTGGTCGAAATTTTAAAAAATACTGTTTTTAGTCATTAATTCTACCTTATCAATGATCATATTGTCAAGAATTAATGAAAATACTTTTATTCAGAAATTACATACATACTGTATTTCTTAGTAATAGAAATTTCGAGAGAAACTGCACAAAGAACATCATCAATTTCCTTTTTCATCGCTTTAACAAACACATCCATATTATAGCATGGGAAGACCCCTTTCTCGAGGACACATGAAAAATATGAAGTTTGAACCTTTCAGCAAGAGCATCTTCTCTAGACTTCATACTCTATAGAGTCTAGACTAGAGGATTACGTATGATATTTGTAACGCATACAGCCGTTAGGAGCACATTTGTATTGCACTACAGAGACAGGTAAATAAATAGGGGAAAAAGTTTGGTCGTAAAACAGATCCTCCAACTATTACAACTTGGCTCCTAAGTCTTGAAAACTGGCATTTCTTTCGTTCTAGAAAATGAGTCTTTTGGGATTCATCACTTTTTTTTTTTTAAATGCTGATTCAGCTATTTATGGTATTGCAGTAAAATGAGAGAGAGAGAGAGAGAGAGAGAGAGAGAGAGAGAGAGAGAGAGAGAGAGAGAGAGAGAGAGAGAGAGAGAGAGAGATAATATATATATGTATTATTACTTTCATAAACCAAAATCCACTTTGACTTTTTCATATTAGAAAAGTTACCAGTAAAATACAAATCCTATATAATTTTGTAATAGAAAATAAAAGAAACAGTGTATATGCCAGTAAAATTAAGCTAAACGACAAGAAACGGATAATATAGTGAAACTTATAAAGCAAATATTTAAAAAGTTTGCAACATTACTGTTTGAAAAACCATCCTTAGAACTAGGGCTTACTTAAATAGAATAGGAAGTGATATGCAGCGAAGGGTTGGCAAATAATACAATAGCAAATAGTCTCGAAAAAAATAAAATGCAGCACTATCTCACGTGGAGAAGGGGTAAGGTTTTACAGATAAAAGTCTGTGAACGGAATATTTCCACAACAAATAGACATTTTATCCAAAGATATTCACCGTAGCAACTTCGTAAGATGAGAGAGAGACTACACAATTTTGAAGCTTATATAAGAAAAATACAATAATTTTAAAAGAATTTTTTCGATAAAATTGAGGTCAAACATTTAACAATTAGAATATCTGTGTATTGATTATAGGATTAGAATATTCTTTCAAAATAGTCATGGATTTTGGTGTAGCATGAACATACAATTGTACTAGATATAACAACTAAAGGATGTACTAACATACAACCAATGATCAACTGTTCAACGGTTAGTAATCTTTGAGTCTTCATTATAATCATTTGAATAGCTGGAAATCATCCTTTCCCTCTCATTAAAAGAAAAACAATCCTTCACTTACTCCCAAACTGCTTCAATTGTCTTTCATTCTCCGCTAATACATGGATTTATTATTTTCCAATTTCTCAAAATATGTCTTTTTTGGCTTATCCCAGTAATCAATACTATATCTGAATGTGACCAAGTAACGTTCCAAACGATATAGATGGCCTTTTAAGAGTATTTAAAAGCAATATATCCCCTGAACAACATCTCACGGTTCCAAGTAATCTCTACTGTACATGATTAGGAACACAAAGAAATGAATCTGAAATAGATTATTGAGAATTGGTGCTATATTTCTTTCTTGGTATCAAACGCCTTCTCTTGTATTATAAAGATTGCTTAGAGAAGTGACTCAAAGTAAGAATGACCATATGATCTTAGTTCCATAACTATATTTTTTAATATACTAATAAATGTAGAAGGAGCGCTGGCATGAATTTTGCTATGATACTCCTTCCTAAATCAGGATGGAAACAACAATTGTTTCGGACCCTTACAAATGGAACATCTTCTTGATGCACACTTTCTTCTTCTCTACTTATCTAGTTATACAAGTATTCCTTAAATGTCCCTTTCCAGGTTTTGCTTTTTACTGGTGTTATCATACATTTAAAGGTCATTCTACTTTGCTCAGCTTTTATTGAGTATATTCCCTTGTACTCTATTGGACATAATTTCACTAATAGCATAAAAATATACACCTCATTTGTTTTTTAAATACATCAGAGGTTTAATCCTGGTTACGTGCATTCATTTACAAATCTATACACCCATTTTTTTAGAATAAACATGCGTCGCAACAGAAATTTCCATACAAGTGAGTGCATATTTTCTTTCATATATGCAATCATGTGCATAAAGACGAAGGTAATTAACTCATTGTAATGCATATGGATATCCTCTCCTGTACACTTTGAAATAAAAATATATCCTTTTTCCTAAGATTAGTGTATTTGGTATCGTATGTTCATATTAACAACAGGAAACATTGTAGAGGATATATTCTGTGAATAGGTAAATCTACTATATAGTTAAAAATATGAAGTACGAGAAAGGACTGCATGAGTCATTGTTATATGTACGCTAGATTTATGTATATTGTTATACAAAACATGTAAAAAGAGCTAATTTTTCATATTATATAGTATGTTAATGTAAAAATTAAATTATTATTTTTTTTATATATTTAATGTAACTGTAAATCGAAAATATGGCTTTGTTCCTCGTGAGTTCGAGATTCTATTTTGGCACAGGCCGTCTGACGGGCAAGAGCTACAGAGTAAAAGATGATTCAGGAATGAGTCCGTCGCATGACGTCCTGTTGCGTATGCTAGTTCTGGGCGCTTCTAGTGCGTCCTGAACATTCGAGAGGGTTGGTCCCGTGTATATTAAGGAGAGAGGACGAGCAGGAAAAGATGAGACGAGACAAGACACCGTTGGTTTTAGGACACATTTTTCAGCTACACCCTCTGTTACTTTGAAAGTTAGTGACTTCACACAACAATTGAGTATTTGGAAGAATATAAAGAAATTCTAGAAATTCCTCTTTTCATCACCAGAAGCTCTCATCCTACATGTTAAGCTTTTATATCCGAAATTAAGAAATGTCATCTTTCTTTCGCTGCATAGAAGCTTGTGAAATCAACTCGACATATTTCTTTGTAAGAACTTTGTATAATACCTATTAGGTTTCGTGTGCCGTGACTATTTGGAAGATCTTGTGTAATGCTGTGATTATTTAGGTTAAATCTTAAGTAAAGTTATATATGTGTTTGCCACCAATCATTTTCGTTTGCTGTTGATGATTTTGCTATTGTTTTTTGAGTAGATTTGCATAATATACAACGTGCACGAAAGTTGAACGCAACAGAATTTGGGGCATATGTCTGGGATCTGAATTTTATCCTGTTTGTAATTTAAAGATTGTTCGTAAAGTAAGCCTTGTTAATTCTATAACATAGTCAGTAAACATGTCAGAGTATAACGCATCTGAGTTTTTAATTTATGTTTTGACAAATTTTGTGAGGATCCAGAAATTGAGACGTTAAGGGATCTTAAGATATATGCCTTAGTGATCTTAGGCAAACATATTGAGCTAAATGTTAAAAAGTTAATGAAAGAAGAGGATACTAAATATTTGTTAGATCAATATTTGGTCGAAGACGACGTGTTACTTCAGGATATGTTAGATGTGATGGATCGGGAATCAGTGTGTTCTGATTTACAAGCTGTAGAACTTGAAAGACTCAGAATAGAAGCTCGTTCAAGATAAATAGTGTTAGAAGCTCAGGCTAAGGGTGAGAGAAGAGGAGAGTTTAAATGTGAGAATTTATTATTATTATTATTATTATTATTATTATTATTACTTGCTAAACTAAAACCTTAGTTGGAAAAACAGGATCCTATAAGCCCAAGGGCTCCAACAGGAAAAAGAGACCAGTGAGGAAAGGAAAAAAAGGAGAAAATATTTCAAGAACAGTAACAACATTAAAATAAATATCTCCGATATAAACTATAAAAATTTTAACAAAACAAGAGGAAGAGAAATAGATAGAATAATGTGCCCGAGTGTACCCTCAAGCAAGAGAACTCTAACCCAAGACAGTGGAAGACAATGGTACAGAGGCTATGGCACTACCCTAGACTAGAGAACAATGATTTGCTTCTGGAGTATCCTTCTCCTAGAAGAGCTGCTTACCATAGCTAAAGAGTCTCTTCTACGCTTACCTACAGGAAAGTGGGCACTGGACAATGATAGTGCAGTAGCTCTTTGGGTGAAGAAGAAGGGTTTGGTAATCTCAATGTTGTCCGGTGTATGAGAACAGAGAAGAATATGTAAAGAATGTGGCAGACTATTCAGTGTATGTGCAGGCAGAGGAAATGAACCGTAACCAGAGAGAAAAATCCAATGTAGTACTATCTGGAAGTCAAAGAACCCCATTACTCTCTAGCAGTAGTATCTCAACGGGTGGCTGGTACCTTGGCCAACCTACTACCTACAACTAGAGGCAGAATTTAAACGTGAACAGTTAGAGGTTGAGAGTAAAAGAAGGGAAGCTAAATTTAGACATTAAAAATTACAAGCTGAGGAGAGACCTAAAGATAGTGAAGCTCAAATAAAGCTTCATGAGATTTATGCTCAAAAAGAGTTAGAACTTAAAGAGATTGCGCAAGCTGATTCTAGTGATTCTGATAAATCTTGACCAAATATTTCTAGCCAAGATAGTTGTGTCTCCTTTTGATGAGAAGGGTTTAGATGAATAATTTGTTTGTTTTGAATGAAAAACTAAGAAATATAAGTGGTCAGCAGAAAATTGGGCGTATATGTTATCAGGAGTTTTGTGTGGTAGGGCACAAAATATTTATGCTTCTATTCTTAAGTATAGCGTAGATGATTATGAATTCTTTAAAAAATGCTATTTTACCGGCCTATGAATTAACTCCTGAAGCTTATAGGATGAAGGTTAGGAGTTAAACAAAACAAGATACGCAGACAGTTGCACAATTCAGTAGATAACAATCAGATTGGTTTCATAAATGGCATAAAACAGCTGAGAGTATAGATTATTTTGATAGATCAAGTGAAAAAAATAAAGTGAACAGTTTAATAATTGTGTTATTAAGAACAATAATGTGTATTCAGATAAAAAAAAAGGTATCTACCCTTTGCAAAACAGCTGTATGTGCATTTCATTATGTACTGGCTCACCAACAGTCTAGGTCTAATGATAAAAGGTTTAATAGGTCAAAAGACTAAAGAAACACAGATAAACATACTGATACTGATGATTTAGATCGAAGGTCTAATTCTGATTCCAATATTAACTCTCAAAGCAGCAGTGTTAATAACAATACTATTACTAGCAGTTTTTAATATCTAATTATTAGAAGGAATAAGGTCACGCAGTGCCTGAAGTTTTTAAGTTAGAAAGGAAAGATGCTAAATCTGGGGCTGTTGTAACTCGACCAAAGTCTCGTTATAGCGTGCTATCAGTAGAGGTTAACAGTATAGATGTCATGTTTTTGACGGGAAACTTAAATCCAGTGTTTGTTCTAGACCTGTTGATAAGGATTTTCAGGCATATACTGCTAAAGGCTTTGTTGCTTTGATGGTGGTTCACTGCACCCTGCTTTTATCAGGCATGATACTGGTTGTGCCCAGTCATTTGGTTTGAGAGTTGTCCCTGTGACTGATCATTTGTTTATTGGGATGTATGCTCCCGTTCGTGGAGTTGGTGACCATCTTGGCGTTCCTTTGAATCGTATGGATCTTCCTTTTGATTAGTTATATGGACCTGTTGTTGTTGGTTTGGTTTCCGAGATGCCTATTAATGGTGTTCAATTTTTTCTTGTGCATGATTTGGTAGCTTAGAATGTTGATGTCCGACCATAGATGGTTATTGAGCCAGTTCTTGATCAGGAGTTGGAAGTTCTGTGCTGATTGGTCTTCTACGTTTTCTTGGAATGTTAAAACTTACGAGAAGACGCAGAGTTCTACCGGCATGTCTAAAGATAACGTGTCTGCTTGTGATGTTTCCACGATTTTTTTTTTTTTTTTTTTTTTTTTTACCGACTTGCCTCGTGAAGTCCTGTTGGTTTGTATTGATGCTTCCACTAATAATTGGTGTGCTGACCTATCTTTTGAAGATACGTTAGTTCATGGCATTTGTTCAACTGTTGACTGTTCTACTAACATGTCTAGTAATGATTTTTTATTTCCTGATAATGTTTCTGATGTCAATTGTTCTGCCAACTGGTTTCGAGAGGATTTTTTGGTTCGTTATGTCATGTCTTCTGACAGTACTATTAACTTGTCTCAGAAATACACGATAGTTTGTGGTGATTCTCTTTTTGAGAATCCAAATGAGCAGTCTTTTGAAGGTACATTTGCATATGATGATGTCTCTTCCTAAGACGATGTTAACTTGCCTGAGATATTTTCGTTTGATCAGTTTAGTAATGATTTGTCTTATTCCAGACATGTGTCAGCAACAACTGATATTTTGTTATTCAATAACTATTGCATTCCTATGTCTGAATTTGAGTTGATTGTAATTGAGAAGTGTTACCAATTTGTTTTTCAGGTTATTAACCCTGTAAATCGAAACGATAATCCTCTAGTCTCACTCATGAACAACCTATGACTGCTCATTCTAAATCTAGTAGGATTTTGAGACATTTTTCTTCTTATGATATTGGGCAAGATGTGATTAGGTTTTATCCTGCTTGCCCTGTGTATCAAGCTAATGTGAAATCCAATCAGTCTTATCTGAAGACCTATCTAATGTCATTTCTGCATTGGATGTACCATTTTGTCATGTCCTTGAAACTTATGTTAAACTGGGGCCGAAAAGGGGCATAGGTTAAATGTTATTTTTGAATTCTGTATCAGATAAATAGAAGCCTTCTACTTTTCTTTGTATTTTTTTTTCTTTTTTTGATAGTTTTGTAATTATTTTTCAACTCTGTAAATTTTGAAGTTCACTTTGGGTTTGTGATGCAAAATTGTATATTATTCTCATTGAAAGGAAATTTTTTTTTATTTGTAACCTCGCATGAAAAGATTGTCTTGTTTATATTTGTTTAAATTTGTTAGTTGATGACACCAAAGCTTTCACCAGGCAAGGGAATTTTTTATATGTACATCAAATTCTTGTATATTGTTATAGAAAACTTGAGAAAATGCATTGTTTTCTCATATATGTTAATATAAAAATGAAATGTTTTTTTTTCATGTACGAAAATGCAATTCTAAAAAAAAAAAAAAAAAAAAAAAAAAAAAAAAAAAAAAAAAAGAGACCATTGCAACATTGCTGTGTTCTACATGAGTTCAAGATTCTATTTGGGTACCAGCCGTTTGACGGGCGAGAGGTATGCAGCACGAGATGATTTTAAAAGAGGTCTGTCGCCTTTGCTCCATGTTGCGCATTCTGGCCTTGGGCGCTTTTAGTGCGTCATGAACATTCGGCAGTATTGGTCCCGTGTATACAAAGGACAAGTGATGAGCTGGAGAAGGATAGACGAGACACGACACAGCTGGTATTTGGAGAATTTTTTTTCACCTACATACTCTGTTACTCTGAAAGCTAGTGACTACACACAATGTAGAGTATTTTGAAGAAGATAATGAAGTTTAAGAAATTCCTCTCTTCATCATCAGAAGCATCAGAAGCTCTGATCCTACATATCAACCTTTTATATCTGAAACTAAGAAATGCCATCTGTCCCTCTCTGCATAGAAGTTTCTGAAGTCAACTCGACCTACTTCTTATTAAGAACTCGGTATAGTACCCATTAATTTTTGTGAGCCGTAAATATTTGGAGGTTCTTGTGTAATGCTGTAAATCATTAGGTTAAATTTTAGATATAGTTATATTTTCTGCTTGCCGTCTATCATTACCACTTGCTGTTAATGTCTCGCTATTGTTTGATAAACTTTTTGAGTGGCTTTGCAGAATCTACGTGTATGATAGTTGAACATAACAGTCATGGCATAAAATTACCTTAATTTTTATTTTCTCCTTATATTCGATAAGATGATATAATATATACTTTACCATCTTTAAAGGCCACTATTTTATCTTATGTTTTCATATAGCTCCCTTAGGCATAATACAATTACAGGTCATTCTTGAAGTATTCAGCTAATTGTTTCGAAAGACTTATGCTTTTCTTGAATATTTTCATGGAATTCCCATTGAACTAACCGTTCGTAATTTACTTGAAATCCTTACCCTAAATAATGATATGAATGGTATATATTCATTTCAGACTAGGTGATAGTGTGATACAGCCTATAAACACTACGGCTGAATATATTTAGCTCTTATATTTATTTAAGTTTTGAAAATATAGAGACTGCCTTTCAAGATTTCAATGTTATTAGTCACTAACAATAATTATTCTATCTAATCCTAGTCAAAGGGTCTTTGTCTCATTAACACTTGCTGCTCCCAAGGTTAAAACTAATTCGTTTTTTTTTTGAGTCGATGATGCTCCGTCTGCCAGGTTCAAAGGGTATTTTTATTTCCTTTAATGAATATTTTCTCCAATTACTGTTCTGTGAAATTCTTTTTCGACTGCCCTTTAAGTTTAAAAACTAGGGAACGAAACGCCTGCTTTAGAATCCACTTCATTTTATTTCTTCATCCTTAGTGTAAGCTTTACACTTTACACTTTTGTATGTGTGTCATTTAGGCTATTATTTCTCATGGAGTGAAATTATGAATTTACTCTAGAGGGGTTACCTAGCATTATCCCTTTTACGAACATCTTTCACACTATGAAGCCTAAAAAAAAAATACCAATATGTAAAACCATCTACAACAATTTTGCCATGGAGTAAGGGACAATCATGGGTTTAGAAACACAGACCACACTGATTTAACCATTAAAAAGCTGATAGAATTTTCCTGTAGGAAAGTAGGCCTGAAGGACTCCCAGGTGAAGTAAAGCTATTCTGAAATTGTAAAACTAATGCTGCAAATTAATGCTATACCATGTGGGAACTACTGTTGGCCCAAGGCAATGCCAGCTTCCTAATACTATCAAATCAGATTAGGAAACTAGTGAAAAATCACCCATTTTGAGTAGCTGCTATTTCACCAGAAATACAGAATCAGTTGTCTTTCATTTTACAAGAGAAATATGATCGTAAAATTGATTACATGACTTATCGTAACGTGGAGGTTCTTCTTTTGATACCCCATTGAATGAATGCACACAAATTAGACATGACTTATTCTTGTATTTATTTAGAGGTATATTTCTTTTTTACTTGATATCATAACTCAAGATTCTTTCAAACTTTGCAAATAACTTCGATAAAAAAAGAATATTGAAAAATATAGTAAAATTTGCTTTTTGATATAAGGAAATGAACTGCCGATTCCAAGGGTTGCTATGGTAAAAAATTACCGACCATAGTGTGCGTAAGAAATGACCAATACCAGCACCTCACCGGAAAAAAGATATAAGGATTTTGCAAACAAATAAATGACTGCCATCTTCCTTCCTCTAATACAAGCAATAGTGCAACTAGTGGTAAGTAGAGGGACTTGGTTCTAAGGACTTGGCTAACAGACAGGAGAGTAAAAAATTCATTTAATTATTCGGATCAGAATACTGTTCTTATTAACGCTATTGAATAGTAATAAAACATGCCTAAAACACTGATGATGCTGGTGAGATGATGCAAGCTGGGGTTCCTGGAAGTTCCTGCATACATTTTCTTTTTCTTTTTCTTTCTGCTTCCTCCATTCAGAGGGTGCTACAGCAGATCATATGTCTCCATTCCC
>NC_090728.1:8446497-8453997 GCF_036898095.1 Palaemon carinicauda
GCATGTTTATTCAGGTTCTTTTTAGTGTGAGGGAAGAGCGAAGATACAAGCATATTATATACACAAGATTAACTATGTACCATCATGTGACACACGGTTGGTACATGGCTTCCCCCCCCCCCTAAAAATGACATACTGTACATGTTAAATAGGGCACCCTGATCTAGAGAGGTGAACTATAGGCGGGTCATCTGGAAGGAGATAAGCAGGTTTTAGACAATCAATGGAGACCCAGTCTTCTTTGCCACGAATTTTTAGTATGAATGCTTTCGGACTACGTCGGATCACAAGGGAAGGGCCCGTGTAAGGAGGCGTTAGCGGTGGCTTACTAGTGTCGTTGCGCAGGAAGACGTGCGGTGTAGAGTGCAAGTCTGTTGGTATGTGATGCTTCGCTGGGGGCTTGTAAGTCTGGCGGCATGGAGTAAATTTTTCCACGACGTGACGTATACGCAGGAGATCGTCGGAGGAGGTTGTAAAAGGAAAAAATTTGGCAGGGACAGCCATACACCATTTCAGCTGCCGAGGCGTCGAGAGCATCTTTAGGAATGGTCCTTAGTCCATGGAGGACCCAGGGAAGCTAAGTAAACCAGTTGGAATCCTTGCAGCGGGACATCAAAGCTGCTTTGAGGGTGCGATGGAAAGGTTCATGCATTCCATTGGCAGGATGTTGTAGGCCGTTGTCTGATGTAGGGTGATGCCCAGGAGATTTGCTAATGATGTCCACAATGGAGAGGTGAAAGTGGTACCCCTGTCAGAAGTAATATGCTCAGGGATACCAAATCTTGCAATCCATCCTGAGAGTAAGGCAAATGTACATGAGGCAGACATTGCAGTTTCCATGGGAATGGCTTCAGGCCAACAAGTGGAGCGGTCGATGACGGTAAACAGGTAACGATGTCCTTGTGATGTGGGTAGGGGGCCCACAACGTTGACGTAAATGTGTGCCAAACGATGCTGAGGTTGAGGAAAGGTGCCCACTCCTGAATCCGTGTGTCGATATACTTTGGAAGTTTAGTAAGGAGTACAGGAGCGGACCCAATCCTTAGCATCCTTAGAAATGCCGTGCTAAATGAACTTTGTCTTCAGCAGCTGTGCAGTAGAACGGCACAAGGGATGAGAAAGGCTGTGAATGAAATCAAACACCTGTCAGCGCATGGGAGCAGGAATCCAATGTCGCTTTCTACCAGTACTGACGTCACAGAGGAGGGTGGTGTTGGAGTCTTCGAGGGGAAAGTCTTCCCAACGGAGGGACGTGCAGGATGTCCTACATGCTTGATACTCTGTATCCTGTCGCTGGGCTTCAGCCAGGGCGTTGTAATCCAATCACAGTTGAACGGCAGCCAATGTTTTTCTTGACAGGGCATCGGCAACGGGATTAATTTTCCCAGGGACGTATTGAAGGGTGCAATTGTATTCAGCCACGGTGAAGAGATGTCTGTGTTGATGGGCGAACCAGGCGTCAGACTGTCGAGTGAAGGCATACACCAGTTGCTTGTGGTCTGTGTGAATGACGAAGGGCGTACCTTCTAAGAAATGGCGAAAGTGACGGACAGCCAAGTGCACCGCCAGCAATTCGTGATGGAAGGTAGAATAACCTGATTATGCCTTGGACAGTTTTCTGCTGAAGAAGGCCAATGGGCGGGGCGAGCTGTGTGGTTCTCGTAACCGTAGGTGAGTTTTGCATGTCCGTTGGCAGCTACCAAGCGGAGGTAGACAGACTACATCGTGTCCTGAAGAGTTTCCTTGGCAAAAGAGAACGACAAGCACCCGTGTCTACCAAAAATTGCACGGCCGTTCCTGCATTATGTAAAAAGAAAAGATTAGAAACACGGGAGGCCACCGCCATGAGCGCTGGCCTACTTACACGTTTTTTGGCCACTGACAATCCTTGGCACATTTCTTCGTGGTTGCCCCGAATCTGTTGTGGTAGCAAAACTGTTTCGGATGGGAGGTAGTAAGTGGCTGTAGAAGTCGTTGGTTGGGGCACGAGCGAGTGGTGGCTGGTGGGTGGCTTTGTCACCACTTTTGCACGTCACTAGGTAGGCTTGTATGTCCTACGGCATTCACGTCAGCTTCTGTTAACGTTGAATAGGCTTCCTCTTTGTCAAGGGTGGAGGTGATGAGGGATGTGTTGAAGTAGCTGTCCATAAGAGCGTCTGCTTTGGGCATCAAATCCTTTATGGGTAAACTATCGATATCGGGTATGGCAGCGCATATAGGTCTGGGTAAAATGTATATCCGAAGGGCACGAATTAGGTTCACCTCAGGAGGAAAGCCTTATGCGGCAGGTTGCAGGCGAGGGATACTGGTCATTTCCCTGAGGGCGAGCGAACCCCTTTGGTCTCCCAAAGGTTGATGCGAGAGCTGAAAAAGCTTTGCTATACAGGCGGCTGGCGACGGCGAGCACTGCTGCAGAAGGTACGTTTTGAGGGTGTCATACGCTATTGGGGTGTCTCCTTGTTCACAAAGCCAGTCGGATATTTCCGAGAAGGTGTCCTCGGGTATCGCCGCGAGAACATAATCTGCTTTGGTGGTTGAGCGAGTCACGCCCTTGATGCGAAACTCGACTTCTGCGCGCTGAAACCAAGCAAACGTCTCTCCGCTGGGGAATGACGAAAGTTTCAATGGGGGAGCCGTAGCATTAACTTCCGTAGAGTCCGCTATAGAACCAATGACGGAGGGGCGAGGGACGGTGGAAGGTGGGAGGAGCGAGTCGACTTCCGGGGTCACCAATTTAACGGGCCGAGAGAAGGTTGTGACTCGAAGACAGGATGAAAGCAACCTAGTGAGTTTATTATAGACCACTCTCCTTTATATACAAAAGCTCAATACAACAGGAAATTTCATGTTCAAAACCGACACTGTTACTGGTGAGAAAAACAGGCATGTTTATTCAGGTTCTTTTTAGTGTGAGGGAAGAGCGAAGATACAAGTATAATATATACACTAAATAACCTATGTACAATCGTGTGACACACGGTTGGTACAACCTGTAGAAAAATAGCCTTCGTATACCAATGTTATTGATTATTTGGGGGCAATATCTTCTTGAATCTAAATAAACTAGATTTGTGGGTTTTGATTCATCTTATTAGTTGTTTCTGATATCTTTAATTTCCTCATTAGAAATTATAGTTTTAGTTATTCTTAATAGATATTTTAAAGAAAATTGCTGGGTTGTATAATATCCTAAATAAATACTAGTTTAACGATAATTTTATACACTTTGAAAGTAAGTAATTCACATAAAAGAATACAGACTCAAGGACATAATCTATTTATTTTAAAATAGAATACAGCTTCACAAACCCAGAGTAGTAATGCTTGCAGAGGTATGGAATAGTCATTACTGATTTTCTTATATTGTTGCCGCTGAATTGGATGTCAATATTTCATGCAGTCAATAAATTGAGCACGTCGGTGAATTGTTGTCGATGAATCGTTGTCGTTGAATATTGTATGTGAATTGTTGTCGGTAAATTCACCGGAAACCTATTTTTATGTGTTATATCAAGCGATTGGAGTTCCTAGTTTTACTTAACCTAGACATTGTATGATTTGATTTTTTCAATTCTATTTCTAAAGACCATGTATTGTAGATCATAGTTCCTAAATTCTTAAATCATTCTACCACATTAATACTTTCTCATTCCAATGATATTTCAGCATGCATTGAATATTCCATTCTAATCATATATGTCTTTCTTCAATTTATCTTGAGCCCAACCTCATGCGACTTTCCATGCATTCTGGTAAGCAAACATTACAAATACTGTAGTGTCGTGCTAATAAGGACACCATCATCAGTATACTCTAGGTCCACTAATTCCCTATCACTAATCCAGTCCGATCCTTTTCCACCATCTCCAACTGTTCTACGAATTAAAAAATCCATGAGGATGAATAACCTAAGTGACAACACATTTCATCAGAGTACTCTACTGTTCACTAGAAATTCAGTTGATGGGACTCCATTAACATTGACTTCACACTTGCTATTCCCATGATCAGATTCAGTCAAATTCACACATTTCCGAAGAATTCCATATTAACGCAATATTCTCCACAAAATTGTTGGATGCACACAACGAAAAACTTTTTCATAGCCAACAAAGCCATCAAAAGTGGGTTTCTATATTGTAAACATTGCTGTACCACATGTCTCAAAAGGAAAATTTGGGAAGTACAACCTAAAACTTCTCAAAATCCTGCTTGTTCGCCTTTCAACTTTTTATCAATCTTTCTCTTAAGAATTAGGATCCTATACATTTTCATGACAACTGACGTTAGTTTATAGCATATATAAATATTGCGATCAGTTATGTCTCTTTTTTTGCTATTTTCACCAACACTCTCAGCTCCCATTCATTAGGTTTTGCCTCTTCATACCACATTTTATGAAATTATATATATATATATATATATATATATATATATATATATATATATATATATATATATATATATATATATATATATATATATATATACAACATCTTGATCATCAACATCATCTACTACGGCTAATAGTGCTAAGGGCCTCGGTTATATTTTGTTAGTCATCTCTATCTTGAGCTTTAAAACAGTACTTAACCATTCATCAACTACTATTTCACGCTTCATAGTCCTCATTGGTGTAGGCCTAGGTCTTCCAAATCTTCTAGTGTCTTATAGAGCCCAACTGAAAGTTTGTTGAACTATTTTCTCTATTGAGGAGTGCAAAGAGCATGTCCATGCCATCTTCATCTGCTCCTCACCATGACCTCATTCACATTTGGCAATTGAGCAACCCCTCTTATAGTTTCATTTCTAATCCAGACCGCCATCTAACTCATAATATTCGTGTGAGGGCTTTGTTTTCATAACTATAAAATCTGTTGTACGTTGTTTAACTGACATACTATGATTCATATCCATACAGCAACCCTGATCTCAGTAAACTGATATATAGCCGGTATTTTATGTTAAATTTAAGGCGATTTGATTTACAAATTTTACTTAACCTAGCCATTGTCAGATTTATGCTAATCTTTCATTGAACTCCAATTCTAAAGACCCTCTATTAAAGATCATAGCTCCTAAATATATATATATATATATATATATATATATATATATATATATATATATATATATATATATATGTATATATATATATATATATATATATATATATATATATATATGTATATATACATATATATATATATGTATATATATATATATATATATATATATATATATATATATATATATATATATATATATATATATATATATATATCATATCATATTATTAATATTATTATTATTATTATTATTTTTATTATTATTATTATTACCTAAGCTACAGGATATTAAAAGCACAGGGCTCAAACAGGGAAAATAGCTCAATGAGGATAGGAAATAAGGATACAGATGGAATAAAGTGCCTGACTGTATCCTCAAGCAAGAGAACCCAAAACAGTGGTAGACCATGGTAGAAAGGCTATGCTACTACCCAAGAATAGAGAACTATGGTTTGATTTAGGAGTGATCCTTTCCGGGAAGAGCTGCTTACCATAGAACAAAGGAGTCTTTCATCTTCACTAAGTGGAAAGTAGCCACTGAAAAATTACAGAGTAGTAGTTAACCACTTGAATGAAGACGATTTTGTTCTTATATTATATTCATGTTGTCTAATGTACGAGGAAAGAAGGATATGTGTAAAAAAACAGTCCAGACCATTTGTTGTATGTGTAGGCAGAAGAAAAATGAGACGTAACCAGAGAGGGATCCAATGTAGGACTTTTTGGCCAGTAAAAAAAAAAATAAAGTAAAATAAAACTTTGAGACATAGATAAAAAGCAAATACGACTGATCGATCACAGATTTATGGACCAACAATCATCCCACTACCATGATGCTTCCCCGAATCCCATAGTATATATGTGAAATAACAGCTGAATGCCGTCATGGAATTCTTGAAAAGAAAAATTTACAATCTAAGCATGTAATTTTAAGTAGGGTCTTACCAAGAGAAGATACTGGTTGATCATTAAGGGTACTTGTATTATAATTCGTTTTGACGTTTCTCAAAATGGTCACAAACAAACCTCAATTATGGGAAATATCCCAAAGGAAGAAATATATCATGAGAAAACTGGCAGTAATGTTCAAGTGCAGTGATGAGATTTACAGAGATCAATATCAAAAGTAAGTACAGAAAGCCACAGACATATGCATAGAAAATTATAAGGATCAACAGCTTTAGGGAATAAAATATGTACATTTCCCTCATTGAAGAGCTACTGCTGGCTTCTTGAAGCTAATTCTAATACCACAAAATTATATGTCAGAAAGTTCTAGAGGTTTCTTCTTCTAACATTTCCATTTTTTTTCTATGGCAATCTTTGTGTGAGAGAGAGAGAGAGAGAGAGAGAGAGAGAGAGAGAGAGAGAGAGAGAGAGAGAGAGAGAGAGAGAGAGAGAGAGAGAGAGAGAGAGCGTTAATATCAGGGCTTCTTCTGTGCAAGAACACCATCTCAACTTTAAACCGAAGACGAGGCCTGACTGCGGAAGAGATTTCCGATTTTTTCCAGAAGTTTGATTGCAGAATTTCCAATACAAGCTTTTACTTTCGATCTTCAAATAAATCTAAGAATATTTTTGCAATTCATTTCTTCATCACATTTACAAGGGAAGATCTTACTTAGAGAGAGAGAGAGAGAGAGAGAGAGAGAGAGAGAGAGAGAGAGAGAGAGAGAGAGAGAGAGAGAGAGCAACTAGTATATTTGATACCTTTGGTGTGAGGTCGCAGTATCCAATAATTTGACCTAACATTGTCGATCTTATGGTAAAACAATTTGCCATTTTCTTTTGTCATTTTTAAATCGAATGGCTCAGAGTTGCTTTTAGGACATATAAATTCATTCACACTACTTGTTCATTCTGAAAATGGACCACTTTCGTAATTGTAAAATCAGTAATTTCCCATTTAGCCAGCTGAATCTCGGTAATAGTGAATTAACACTGCCTAGATTCGCCATCGGTCCATTTTTTTTTTTTTTTTTTTTACCCCGTTCGTTAACAGGGGTGAACAGGATTTTATTTTACTTTTTTCTTTGGTGAATTTCATCATTGTACTACTCGCTTACCTGTATTATCATCTCTTTCAGTGATAATTCCAAAGCTATATCAAATTATATGTATATATCATATTACTTACACATCCAAATAGTGTGCCCAATTATTACCCAAGAACTATTTTCATTCAATCCAGAACGTCTTGAAACTATCGATAAAGCTTTCTTTTCTCATAAAGGTGAACTTATGAGAATTTTGAATATATTTTATTCCACACCATCAATGTTGATATGCCAGATACTGTTACTAGACATTTCTCGATCTTCTTTCCCAAAACAACTTTTCGATTCCCAAAGATTTCGCGATAGTATATAAAATATGTTGATATCGATTATATTTTCTTAACATTTACTTTATGACGTTTGGTTTGTTTTCT
>NC_090728.1:8461497-8468997 GCF_036898095.1 Palaemon carinicauda
GAATGAAATGAACTCGTCCTTAATAGGTTATTTTATTAGGTGTCATTCCTGACGTAGAGTGAATTCGATATTAAACACCATTAAACAGAAACAGCTCTATGGTTGTCGATCTTTCTTTCATATAACCTACTCACGAGTAGATAAAACGTGATAGTTTTATATTTCTATCTCATAATTCAATCCTTATTTCCTTCATTCTCCGTCTGAAATTCAGATCTATATAATATTCCCTTTCCAATAACAGACTAAAACCGTTCAACTCTTGCTCTCATAACGCTACAAAACTAGTCCATAAATCATAAACATTAATATCTGATTTCATGTTGTGTCAGCTGTCAGCCATTTTGAATAAAATTCTTCATTAATTTATTCTTCTATTGAAATGGCCATAGATATATTTCTTTAGTTGACAGTTTAATATTTTCTTCTCTGTAATGTTTTATTCTTGCTTCCTGGATTTCTTTACTGCACCAAGATTTGTTTTTATAATTAACCCAATCTCTTATTGCTGGGTAATGACAGTAATTTTTCCTTCTGATTATCATATGCGTTTCCTCTTTTACACAATTGACACCTACTTAAGGGCTGCTTCAAAATAAAGAGCACATGACAGAGAAACACCAACTTGATTACAAACAAAAACAACGTCAGATTGGGTTCCCGCTATGCGATAAGGAGGAAAAGATGTGTACCAAATGTAAAGTCGTCGGAATGAAAATCTTTTCTTCTTTCAAAGAACGGGGATTGTCACCGTAGGATAATTCAGGTTCGATTTCTTCACCATGAGAATAAGATCCCAAAAATTAAAAACAAAAAGTTATATGTTATTCATTTCTTTAAAGATACTTAAAATTTCTCCATACATGGAATGAAATTAACTAAAAAAAAAAGAATCATATATATAATATCTATTTCCTCTAATTATGATAATATTTATAGTTTAGAAGATTTTAAATACGATGATAAAGGCGTAAAGTATGCAATATGTATGGAAGAATATACATTATCAAAAACAGTAATTTGGAAGAGAAAGATAGTTGAGGCTTAGAAGTGAAAAGGGAAGTTCCCATGAAAAAGGGTACCTTTCGATTAATTGTTATACTTGCTTCACCACAACTTAAAAAACAAACAAAACAAAAAAAATTTTGTAGAAAAGTCACTCTATAAAAATTTTGTCTTAGTTACTATTGACAAAAGGTAAAGGTTTCCTTAGGATAAACTTGAAGATTAGACACAAAGCAGTGATTCTTAACAAGCAGATATTCCACAAAAAGCAAATTCATGACACTCTACAGAACATATCGAGTACTTCATTGCTAAATTGTATTTTTCTCTTTGACACAATATGTCACATCTAAAAAGTTTTATAAATGAAAGTTTCTAGGGGTGAAAAACTATTACTATTAAAAGAGATTGGATGGACTGCACATTTTCCTGTTGGAATAAAGTTTTTCTAAGAATTAAAATCAACTCTCAGTAATCTTAAGATAAATAACTGATTAGGTTTATATTTTTGTTTCTTTTAAGCTTCATCTATATATATCTCTTCGGAATATGACGATAATTCACCCAACAATTTGTTCCCCCCTGGCGAACTGGGAACAGGGAAAATTCGGCTATCATTGAAGTTATATCAATGTTTCATAATTTTCAAAAGTTTATAGCTATATATAATTAAAAAAGAAAAAAAAACACAATATCCTACTCTTTTGTGGTAATAATCACGTCCAATGCTTAGATATATTTGAGATTTCACAGAAAACGAATATGATGCAGGTTTTAGAAAGAACTGACCGTATTGATATGAGATTTTTGTGAAAAGATAAAAGTATAACGAGCTTATGATTGAAAGATTACGAAACACATATAATTTGCAGTTAAAAAATGACGGCCGCACATCGGCGATTCAATGCCTCGCTTGTCAAAATGGTTGATCGTGGTGAACATGGTGGACAGGTGGTCCAGCGATGTCATTGATTATGACACCATGATGAATTACGATATTAACCGTAACCACTAACTTTTTCACTAGCAACAAGATGGCGCAATCGGTAAACGTATCGAGAATGATGGTGATGTACTTAGGTTTACCATGTGTTATGATGTTGTGTACATAGATGCCACCTATATGCATAATAGGTTGAACTCTGCACTGATCGTTTTAGTTCTATTTGCAGACAGAACAAGAACTACCTCTACCCTCGCACTTGGGAAGAACAAGGACAAGCTACATTTGTTATATTTCATACTAGACCAACAACATAACCTTGAATCATAAAATCTTTCTCACAATATTACGATGCCACGTTACACGAGCATGTTTTGACCTTAGGGTTTAGATAAAGTTATGAAAGTATTTCATATATATATATATATATATATATATATATATATATATATATATTTGTATATGTATATATATATATATATATATATATATATATATATATATATATATATATATATATATATATATATATATATATATATATATATATATATATATATATATATATATATATATATATATATATATATATATATATATATATATATATATATATATAAACACATTTAATTTTAAAGTAATTTACAATCACATATTTCAATATAATTTTTCATATTACTGGTTCCTAAAGTATTTCATGAATTCATGATAAATACTGTTTAAAATCTATATCCAGTAAAACGCACTTATTTTCCAATGTCAGTTATAATTTGGAAACATTCCTAAAATTATTTCATAATTTATTTGTTATTTAACAAGAAATTTTATATTGCAGAATGTTCAGTGTTCTTTTCCAAGTTTATTTTAGTTTCGATACATCTCTGAAAGTATTTCATAAATATTTTGTTGTTCAACATATATATTCTCATTTTCAATTACATTCAATGTCAGTTTTCAAAGTAATTTTTCTAATAAGAAGCAATTTCTTAATCAATATACATGAACCACTTACGTAACATATTTTGGCAATCTTCCTTGTTATGTTATTTTTACCTAATGTGAAGATAGTTTACAAATTATTTCCTGCATTATAATCCTGTAAAATAGTTTTGCTTGAATAGCATTTCGTGATTTTTCAGTCATGTTTACTTTGTTCTAGTTTTAAAAGGATATTCGAGTTTTTAGGACAAAAGAAGATAAAAAAAAAACAATATATACAATATATCAATGAAAATGTTAAAAACAATAATAATTAAATTGTAGTATTTACAAAGCGTACAATAAATTAAAGTATCCAGAGCAGAACAGAGTAAATAACAAATTATAAAATTAAGGCATCGTCTGCTCCGTCACTCCAGTAGAAGTTTTACTTGAAGTAAATGGAAGCTTGTTTCCCAAAAACACCTATGTGATTGCTGCCATCTTTTTTAAGGTGGTGATATGACAGCGGGTGTTTTACTAATTCGTATTTTGTCACTACAAATTGCGATTTGCCTCTGGCACTCATTGCATTGAGGGCGACGCATTGTGTTCTGTTCCTTTCCATATTCTCGTTTCGTCATGAAGACTTGCGTATACCCCACTCCGTAGCTCGTAACTCTTTCATAGTACACCATGGCGTGACGAAAAATGAGAGATGGAGTCGAATGACAAAAACTTTTACCATTACGTCATAAGAGGCCTGGAATCACGGTGATTTTGATTGGTGTTTTTAAAGGTCTATTTCACATACTTATGAGAACAAAAATATTTGAATCAGAATGTATGAAAGGATTCCTAATGCATGTTTTCTTACAAAATGTCCCCGTTATTAAAGTAATTACTCACCTGTGTCATCACCTGGTTCCTGGCAACAAAGCTATACAATTTTTTGATAGACTGAAAATCTTAGAATGTCTTTCATTGTTACTTAAAGCAGACGTTATAGGGGGGAATGCTTGGTGGGACTAGAAACGTTTGTACCAACATGTACCAACCATGCGTCACACGATCGTACATAGTAACAACATTTCATTTTGTGTATATGTTATGCTTGTATCTTCGCTCTCCCCTCACACTGATAAGAACCTGAAATAACAAATCTGTTTTTCTCACCGTTAACTGTTAACCGGTGCGGTGTTGGTTGAACTTGAAATTGCCTGTTATGTCTTTTGTGCCCTTATTGCCTGGAGTTCAAATATATAAAAAGGGATGTTCTGTAATAAAGTCACTCAGTTGCTTTCATCCTGCCTTTGTGTTACAACCATCTCTCGGCCCGTCACATTGGTGACCCCAGAATAACGGGCCGAGAGAAGGTTGTGGCTCAAAGGCAGGATGAAAGCAACTGAGTGACTTTATTACAGAACATCCATTCTTATATACATAAACTCCAGGCAAAAAGGGCACTAAAGACATAACAGGCAATTTCATGTTCAACTGACACTGCACCGGTTAACAGTGAATGGTGAGAGAAACAGACACGTTATTTAAGGTTCTTATCAGTGCGAGAGGAGAGCGAAGATACAAGCATAATATATACACAAAATGAAATGTCATTACTATGTACGATCGTGTGACACACGGTTGGTACACGCTTTATCTTTTTATATTCTGGGTGACGCCTGACGGATCTCTGTTGTTGGTGCTCGGCTAAATTCCCACTGGGTCAAGGAGACTAAAATAGAATTTACATTAATTTACATCTTAACGGATGTGTCTTACTTATCGTAAATGGAATTGGTTATGCTTTTAACCTTAATGTATGAACAAAATTCCCAGTGATACGATGAAAAGATTATTTGCATACTCCATTTTAAATCCAGTACTTTGAGAATTGATTCCAGATCCATAGATTACTTTGTGAATTGATTTTAAAATGCAATAAAAAACCAGATTTACTGACAGTTTTTTTAAGGATTAAGAATATATAAGAATAAAGTAAAAGAAACATCAATAATAATAATAATAATAATAATAATAATAATAATAATAATAATAATAATAATAATAATAATAATAATAATAATAATAAAATACATTTTATTGGGTATTGGTGTTTTGCACAAAATTGGTTATGGAGGTAATTGGGATAATTTTATGCAGTGTTTTTTTTTTTTTCGTGCGCGTGTGCATGTGTGCACGTTCGAGTGGATTTAGTCATCTGCAGCGTTCTGGATAAGAAGGCCAGGTCAGGGAAAGTTAACTTTGGTTTACAGCTTAAATCAATAACCTTCTGAGATATTGGCTGTTGGAGAAATTCAATGCAAGCTTATTACGTTGGTCATGAAATTGTAAGGAAAGCTCAAAGAAAAGGAGATTAATAGTTGGATATTTCAAGTTTTGTTAAAGAGATAAAATCTATTAATTTCGAATAGAGCAACGTTAAATTTTACTTTTGAACAGTTATAATAGTCCTTACTATTAATAAGTCTACCAAGATATAAAGGTTTACATCGTCAGAGCCCAAGTTATCAATATAGCAGATAATGAAATTCTTTTGTTGTAATCAGTTCGTTTACTTTTGATTTGATGCCTTGAGATAAGTAAGTTTCATTATTTATTTGCGTAATATCATTTATTTTTATCATTTTTTTTTTTTTAGTTTGTGGGAAATGTAATTTGATCTTCTACAAATCTAGTTCATATTAGGCCTTGTATCTATATATAGTGACAAATGTGACACGTTGATTTCATAGATAGCCAATAACGGAGATGATTCTCGCATCATATATTTAGGTGGATGATGTGTCGATGTTAGATGAAATGAAGTAGATCTATATGTGACGTGTATGCCATGTATTCAAGATTTGTTATAGATTTCTATTCTTGATGCAGTTGATGGTTGAATGAGGGACCAATAAAAAGAGATGAAACATAGGAAAAATATGAATAAGAAAAGACAAATGTAAAGCGTTGATAATAATATAAACTATGAAAAGCCTCACACAGAGAAAAAAGAACAGAAATGAAAGTAACTTCCCGAATGAATAAATGAAACCCTCATTAGGAAGTTCAGATAACAGAAACTTATGTCACCTACTGGCAGAAGTATGATAGATACCTAGACGAATGGCATAATACCATCAGAGAAAAGTAGCATATTGATAGGGTGTGACGAAAAGATGCTAGTTTTACTTGGCGTACCACCAACAAGTAATTTGAATGTAACTATTCTATAAGGCCAAAAATAATGATGTCGTTCATAGACTGTCTATGGCTGTCTGATGTTCCATCCATTAATCTGGGCACGGTGTATTAAATTTAACCTGAATTACGCTGAACAAACTGATATGTTCTCTACATATTATTATCTCTTTGTATTTGTTCAAACAAAAACGACAAACATACCCTGTCAGAAAATGAATTAGAATGAGAAGCCTATGCAATAAGATGAAAAACTGATAAATGACGGAGGTAAGCAAAACAGAAAACTAGCAGATTTTTTGTTAAGCAAGATTTATGTCAAGGACTTCCATCATGCAAAAACTTCATCAGACCCTGGACAAAAGTTTCAGATTTCAAATGAGGAAAAGAAAGTTATTCAAGGTTGATAGTATATTCTGAAAAACAAAATACATATGTTGATTTGGATTAAAAGAAATCTCATGCAATAAGCATGAAAAGCCAATTAAATGGTGGTGCAAGAGATATATACTAAATTATATTTAATAGACCCTAAAGTAATTTTCCGCCATTTAAGGATGAGTCACTTATCGAACACTAGATAAGGCAGAATAACATAAATTCAGTATTGTTCCCAAAAAAAAGGTCTTCTGGAACCGTGAAAGTCTTTCTAAGTACTCAATTTTACTAAGTATCTTATAATAAGATAGAAATAATGTTTCAAAAATTTGATTTGCCAATTAAGAATTATTCATACAATTTGAAATGACTTGCATGTGACTAAATACATAATATTCATGAAAAAAAAAATCATACTATAGGTTTTGTGAATGTTGATCTTCACTCTTCAAGTTTACACTAAACAAAGATTTTAACAAATTGCTATTCAGAGAGTCAGCATCATCGGATGATATTTGGAAGATTGTAGTAATGCAACAATTGTAGCATCATCTGCGTAAGCAAAAAGCTTTTTATTCACGGAAAATCCACATATCATGCATATGTAACATAAAAATATGTCAAGAGCACTTCGCTGAGTACCCCTAGATAATTGCCCATGTTACTATACTGGCCATCAACAACGAACCCTTCGGATCTATTTATCAAAAATGCAATAATTATGTTAAGAAATTATTTACCAGTTCCTTCCAGTCTAATTCTGGATATATAGATAATAGGCCTAAAGATTACATGGCTAAGTTAAGATAAACAATACTGGAGTGTCATGATTACTAGAGACTGGCATCTGATCTTGAGAATAAAGTAGAAAAATATAACTTGAATAAAGGGAATCTGGAAGGAGAGTCCGTTCTAGAGTGTTGAGAGTCCCTTTTAAAGTAACTAAACACAATGTTTAAGTAGCCAGAGAGGTGATGATATTACATAAGAGTGCAGGTACTGAAACATGTTTTTTTTTTTTTTTTTTTTTTTTATGAAGAGATGTAGTGACG
>NC_090728.1:8478997-8493997 GCF_036898095.1 Palaemon carinicauda
ATTATTGCTACGGGATAAAAACATACAAAATCTAAGCTCTTCACGTACGTGAAGGGATGTGCTATAATGACTGACAATGGAATTAGGGTTTTAGATAATACTCCCGCTTTGCATAAGAAAAGAATGGAGTTAAAGGGAAATGTTTAGGGGTGAGACAGTTCCTTGTCTGTCTGTGATACAGCTCTCTCTCTCTCTCTCTCTCTCTCTCTCTCTCTCTCTCTCTCTCTCTCTCTCTCTCTCTCTCTCTCTCTCTCTTCTAAAATTAGTATGTGCACATGAAAGAAATACAACCAATTTCTACTATTAATAAGAGCATTCATAATAGAAATTTCGTTCTTTTTTTCTTCAACCTCTCTCTCTCTCTCTCTCTCTCTCTCTCTCTCTCTCCTCTCTCTCTCTCTCTCTCTCTCTCTCTCTCTCTCTCTCTCTCTCTCTCTTCTAAAATTAATATATGCATATGAAAGAAATACAACCATTTTGCTATTAATAAGAACATTCTTAATAACAAATGTCGTTTTTATTTTTTCTACCTAACTCTCTCTCTCTGTCTCTCTCTCTCTCTCTCTCTCTCTCTCTCTCTCTCTCTATATATATATATATATATATATATATATATATATATATATATATATATATATATATATATATATATATATATATATATATATATATATATATATATATATATATATAAATCTATATATTGCAGGTAGTATGATGGCCAGGGCACCAGCCACCCGTTGAGATGCTAACGGTAGAGAGTTATGGGTCCTTAGACTAGCCAGACAGTACCGCATGGGATCCGTCTCTCTGGTTACTATTCATTTTCCTTTTAACTACACATTCACTGAATAGTCTGGAATACTCTTTATATATTCTTCTCTGTGCTCATACATCTAACAGCACCGATATTAGCAAACAATTCTTCTTCTCTTAAGGGGTTAGCTATGGCAATGTAATATTTAGGTGTCCATATTCATCTTGGTAAGGGTAGAAAAGACTCTTTAGCTATGGTAAGCAGCTCTTCTAGGAGAAGGATACTCTAAAATCAAACCACTGTTTTCTAGTCTTTTGTAGTGCCATGACCTCTATACCATGGTCCTGCACTATTTTTGGTTAGAGTTCACTTGCTTGAGGGTACAATCCGGCACAAAATTTATCTTATCTCTCTTCCTCTTGTTTTGATAAAGTTTTCATAGTTTATATAAGATACATTTATACTAATTAATATTGTTACTGTTCATAAACTATTTCATTTTCCTTGTTTTCTTTCCTCATCGGGTTAATTTCCTTGTTGCAGCCTCTGGGCTTATAGCATCATACTTTTCTAACTAGGGTTTTAGATTAGCAAGTTTAAAAAGTGTTTTAAATGTTTTTTACCATTCATGAGGGCATATTTAAGTAAAAATTCTGACCTGATTTTTTTTAGACTCAACGCCTCTCTTTCTCTCTCTCTCTCTCTCTCTCTCTCTCTCTCTCTCTCTCTCTCTCTCTCTCTCTCTCTCTCTGTCAGGTCTTTAATCTCGCAATTTACAAGAAAGCAATAATATAAATATATCAATTTCTTATTTGTAAATTTACTCTTCTGCTCAAACGAAAGCATCCGACAATCATTGCATATAATGTAAATATTTTCATTTACCTTATAATATTGCATGTCCTCATAACTATGCGGACTGAGAGATGTGATATACATCTATGAAGAATAAAGTTATAGGGACTAATTTTGAAGGCTCTCTTACATGAGAGAATTGTGTGTTAACTGGCTAGAGTTTACCGCCTTTTAAGGGTAAAAGGAGCAGTGAAGTACTCCATACGTAAGTTATATTTACAGACATAACTAGTATCAAGTTATATGAATTTTGGAGTCCAGGATTCTTGATGAATATATTGCCTGTTGAGTAGCAATTTAAATTAGAAGCTATCAATTGGGTCACCCGATGAGTCGGAAGTCAGGTAAAACCATATGATATATAAGACAGTGTTTTCACTAGTTAATTCCTGAAATAGAGTTCGCATTTAGGTTCCAGCTTCTTTTAGAGCTTCTGGTGGCGTGATTGGTAGTAACATTACCTTTCTCTTGAAGAACCTATACACAAATATATCAATCTATCGATCTAAATTAAATATATATATATATATATATATATATATATATATATATATATATATATATATATATATATATATATATATATATATATATATATATATATATATATATATATATATATATATATATATATATATATATATATATATATATATATATATATATATATATATGTATATATATATATATATGACCTAATGCTTCTCTACTGTAATTTTCTTTACAGAATTACGTGAATCTTCCGATATATCAATAAACACACCTAATCTGCGAAAGAAAACCAAATTGTAGGAAGTAATCATATTGAATAAAAAAAGATTGATCACACTAAACTACTAAAATCCGTTTTCAAGACAACAAGATTTACTAATTTGGTCACCTACAAAATACATAGTTTTACTATAGAATGTATGGAAATAATACCAAAGAGCAACACGTGTATTAGTAAGTCATTATAACATAATGGAAAATAATAATGTCATCTGCCTTAGGGAAGAAAATAATATTGAAGGGAGAAGTAGACTACCAAAAGAATGATTTAGTTGGACGTAGTAATAGTCGTGGATCTTCACCTTCCTTATTAGCGTCGAAATCGGATCGTACCTTTAGATTTTTTTCACCATTTTTCATAAAGTAAATGAACTTGCCGTCTAAGAATCTTTTTCTTTACCTAGAGTTGATGAGCTATTAGGCAAAGTAAGTATGTCTTCATTTGTAACAAACTCAAATTTAGTAAAAGGTCACTTCTAGTTTAACAGAAAGCACTTTATAGCAATATAAAGTAGTAGCCTACCGTTTGGACTACGATACACTCCAGCCAAATTTCAGAGGTTATTGATTGAAGTTCTTGTAGGTAAGCCTATAAGAGGAACAGCAGAAAACTCGACTCAAAATCTTTCCCAGCCCTCATGATGTCGAATTGGCTGTCAAACTCACCAAAATTTAATTTGTAAAGGACAACCTGGGTAACTTCAGCCATTAATTTGGTGGTATGAAGATCTCCCTTGTAGGCTAAGAGAATCGGGTTTTCTACGTTTTCCTGCTCCTATTATATGTAAGTAACGAAAGAGATACCTGGGCTGACGTCGATTTTATCATCATAATACCCAAATTTCTCTGCGGAAGCTGTTCCTTTAACAGCTTTGACTAGCTCAAAAGGGAAATTTGATTAGAGTGAGTTTTACAAGTAATCTTTCATAAGTGCACAAGGTTTCTATATTCTTTACCAATATAATAGGCTTCAGATTTCGATAGACCTTTCAGGCAGACGTAGTCAATATAGCGGTTAGGACTATACAGTACATCCCCAGCGTGATGACTGCGGAATAATCAACCCAGTCTTATATTTTCCCCCTAAATTAAACCATTACTTAAGCAATAAAATGACCTGCAGTATTTTGATAGTGCTGGAATTATTTGAGGCCTATGCCTCATTAAGGTTTATTGCAATCATAATTCCTTAACATTTATCAATAGTACGAGGAACTTAAACCTTAGAGGAAGAGAAATGTCGTAGTAGACCATTTGCCTCAACACCTGGAATTCTTAAATGATTGGTGTAACTAGTACTGTTACTATTATTATTATTATTATTATTATTATTATTATTATTATTATTATATGTATAAATATTATTATTATTATTATATGTATAAATATATATATATATATATATATATATATATATATATATATATATATATATATATATATATATATATATATATATATATATATATATATATATATATATATATATATATATATATATACATATGTATATATATATATATATATATATATATATATATATATAGACATATATATATATGCATATATGTATATTTATATATATATATATATATATATATATATATATATATATATATATATATATATATATATATATATATATATATATATATGCACACTCATAGACACAGACACACACAAACATACATATATATATATATATATATATATATATATATATATATATATATATATATATGTATATATATATATATATGTATATATATATATATATATATATATAATATATATATATATATGAATATATAATATATATATATATATATATATATATATATATATATATATATATATATATATATATATATATATATATATATATGTGTGTGTGTGTGTATGTGTGTGTGTGTGTGTGTGTATCTGAGTTCTGTTGGAATGATATTACTTATTAATATATATATACATATATATATATATATATATATATATATATATATATATATATATATATATATATATATATATATACATATATATATATATATTTATATATATATATGTATATATATATATATGTATATATATATATATATATATATATATATATATATATATATATATATATATATATATATATATATATATATATATATATATATATATATATATATATATATATATATATATATATATATAATATATATATATATATATATATATATATATATATATATATATATATGTATTTGTTTATTTATTTAGAAGTCCCTACTTGGTATTAAGTAACAAGACTTTGCTTTTTAGTGTCCGTAAATTTTCTTTGTGTGTTAACATAAAAAGGTACTTTGGCAAGGCTCCAAGAAGTAGGTGGAGATATAACAGGTAATATGTATATAGTAAAGCATAGTGTACGTATTCCCTGGGATTTAAGGGATTTTTTTCATTCCGTTGATTTATTATGTTTGTTTTGTATCGTCTTTTTCCTACCTTTTTTCCATTATTATTGGGTTAATTTTAGGGGATTAATGGCGTTATTTATTAAAATGTTTATATGTTTTCTTCATTTTGTCCGTTCATTCATTAATTACTTTACCTAAGATTTGAGTTGCAGTGTCTGTCATATATAGATTGATGTCAGGTATCAGTTTATTTTTTTTCAAATTACAAAGATTATTTAGGAACAGCCTTGCGTAATCAGTAAGGATAAATATATACATATATATTTTACAAGGTTGCTTCCTAATTCCTTACAATAACTCCGATAAAGTTTTTAGACAACAACAATCCTAGGGCATAATATAAAATTACATATTTCAAAATCTCTCTCTCTCTCTCTCTCTCTCTCTCTCTCTCTCTCTCTCTCTCTCTCTCCTTTAAAGCCTTTTCTCTAAATTCTTGTTTCAAATATGAAACTCATTATTTTTAAAGCCATATTATGGATTTTATTTTATCTTATCATTTTAATTTAACACTATTAACTGAATAAAAAGTAAGATGAAGTGAGAAAAAAAAATTTCGGGGTCTGTTTCAATGGAGAAAGCATTATTATTTGCACAAATATCATACCTCCGTTTGTATAATTAACACTTTTCAAATATCAAACGTTATATGTATGGGGATATTATCTCTCTCTCTCTCTCTCTCTCTCTCTCTCTCTCTCTCTCTCTCTCTCTCTCTCTCTCTCATATGGCCTCATAACTTTAATGCTAATTGGATAATCCAGATTTCTGGAAACATTTGGAGTGAAACATGAATTTTCAAGATAATGAAATTTAAAATTTTTGTTTAAATAAAAATTCCCAAGATCAGTGTTGAATACGACGGTGATAGAAAGGCTATTGGAACTAATTATATTTTTTCATATCTGAAAAGAGAGAGAGAGAGAGAGAGAGAGAGAGAGAGAGAGAGAGAGAGAGAGAGAGAGAGAGAGAGAGAGAGAGAGAGAGAGAGAGAGAGAATCACCCGTGGAGTCTTTCTTATGTAAATCGGGAATTGTAATCGTTGATCAGTAGATCCCTTTACATTCCTTTTCGAAATTTTCAGTGCATTGAGATTTTTATGTTTGCCAAAAATACGGATAAATCTAATTAGAGTAACTAATGGTGTACTTTGCGTTTTGAAACATATCTTTGTAGGTATTTTAGTTAAGGGCGTAAAATTATTCTGATTATCAAGTTATATCCTATGCCGTTAAGTGAAGTACATAAGCCATGCGTTAAGAATTCTTACGTTGGTTATTAAAGCGTGAATTATTATGTCCCTATAACATAATGGACTATGATAATGTCATCTGCCTTAGGTAAGAATATAACATTGCAGGAGGAAGTAGATTATAAAGAGGATGATTAAAAAAACATTAGGGCTTAACCTTGTTAGTCCTGAAGTTGGCTGTACCTTCAGATTTTTTACCATTTTTCATAAAGTAAATGCATTTACAGCCCCAGAATATTTTTTTTGCATAGAGATGATGCACTATTAAATAAATTAGGTCTGTGCAGATTTGTAACGAGCTCAGATTTGTTACAAAAGTCACCACTAAGTTTCTTTGACAGAAAGCGTTTTATAACATTGTAATTATAAAGTATTACTGAAACACCACTTGCAGAATATGCTTATATGGTAGTATTAAATGGAAAGCAGCAATAAATGGCTACATCCTCTTAACATTGCTGTTCATGGATTCAACTAACTTCGGATATCTCCGTAAGACTAGATATACTCCTGTACACATTAAAGCTTTTTTATACATTTGTATACATTTGGTATATTTCATTTTATTTGATTTTTTGTCGTCGATCTAAATTGAAAAAAATGAGAAAAGTATTTTACCATGAAGAAACATTTAAATGTTACTAGATTTCCTGCAATAAGTATGGACACCTTTATCAGAAAGTGATATACTATGCTCGAGAAAAATTAATAGATGATAATCTTATAAATACTATCAATGAAAATGATAACCAGAAAAATATTAATTTATGAAGAAAAATATATATATATTTTTGAATTATTTTTCATCGGTTGAGGATTTTTATCTCTTACTATTTCCAATTTTGCCATTTCAGCACTCATATCTTGGACATATATGAACCGATGGGAGGTATTTTAATTCTAATTAAAATGCGAATAATGCACTCATAACGTTAAAGCTTAGAAGCTATAAGTGTGATAAAAAAAAATTACCTCAATTAACTTTTTCGATTCTTGACTTAATAGTAATCGATTTATATTTTGAAAATCACTTAATCATTGTCTTCTCCCCCCCCCCCACCCCCATCGTTATCCCAACATTATAGGGATAGTTGCCTGATGCGCCCTCTCCAATGCCCTCTATTGAAGGCATGATCTTCCATTAAACCTCTTCTCTTCATTTCCTCCTTCACCTAATTCTCTGCCTCCCTATCGAATTTTACTTCAAACATGTTCTTCCCCAACCTTCCTCACTCCCTTCCCATCATCCTTCCTCAATACGTGCGCACACCATCTCAGGAGAGGCACTCTATTCACCTCTGTAATGTCTACTACATCTACCATTCTTTTTATTTCATTGTTTTCTAATTTTTCAGTTTATGATATTCCCAAAATCCAGCTTACCATTCTCATCTCTGTTCTCTCGAGCTTTTATTCTTTTTTTTCAACTTAGAGCCAACGTTTCATATTCATAGATAAACAATGATATTATTACTGTGCTATGGATCTTAATTTCTAGCTTGATATGCATTTTTTTTTTTATCTCACACTACTCGTGCTACCTCTCTCTCTGCTTCCCCAACGCTGCTTTTATCCTATTCTCAACTTCGGCCTTACATTGTCCCTCCTGACTTATAAAGATCCCAAGAATCTGATGTCATGCAATTATGAAGCATCATTTATCAGTGTTTAGAAAAAAAAAAGAAATTAAAGAAATATCTATAAAGGGTATACAAATTTTTGAAATGATCGACCTAGGTTTGAAAGTTGAGTTTGAGATAATCTTAGTATTTTCAGTTTATATAAGGATCTAATCAAATTTGTTTATGATCATAGTTTTTTTTAAGCCAGGTAATATCTATATTAGTGTATAACATACAAGAATATCTATCCAAATCCATTGGTATAATGCCTGGAAATAATATATCTCCGAATTCAGTCTCCCATTTACATTATTAGAAATAATCATCATGACATTTACCCTTTAGTGGGTAAGTAGCCCATACAGGATACATTTTAGCTATTTTTACAAGTTAATTGAGTGTAACCAAGATGAGTAGTATCATGCTAATAGGAGCACACTTCGAGTTGGTACTAAGCGAGTTAGAGCGTGCTAGTTTCTACACATTTGCGGTAAACAGGCAATAGGGGTCAACACTCCTGGTGCTAACATCAGATGAAAATTTCTCCTGCTCTCTGAAAGCCAACACCACCATCAGTTACTGTAAGTCTTTTGAAGTTTAACATAGGATAGTATAATGATTGATTTTCGTAGTAAAATTAGTTTGTTGTTGAAGAAAATAGGGAAATTGTTCTGTATATGTTTATCGAAATCCTGTTTGGGATTCGTACCCACACTATAAAAAACTCCACTAGCCCCTGATGAGCTGAGGTGCCCGCACGACGTGGAAACACTTGAACTTCATTGTGGGCTTCATATTACACACTTTACATTGTATTGTTTATGTTTATAGTGGTAACATTTGGATAATATTATGTGAATAAAGCATTGTGATATATAGTGTTCTGTATTGCCTTTTTTATAAGTGTCCTTTTTTATGACAATATTAGAAAAATATGCACTTGGTATATAAAGCTTTTTGTGGGTTGTATGTTGAAAATATACATAGATTTTCTATCATAATTTAATAATTTGGAAATTGTAATATGAGGCTTATCTAGTTATACACTGTTCTTTAAGTGCATTTCTTTATATGATTATCACTTTTTTTTTTTTACGAAGAAAAAGTGAAATATATGCACTGTATATAGGGGTTTATTTTCAGTGTAGGGTACATGGTGCATAATTGCATCGAGTTACTTCTAGTTATATTGTAAATATTCTGAAAATGTATTCATGATTGGTTACCCTAGAAATATGTATTGTTCTCTTGTCCATTTTCCATTATGATAGTGATGACTATAGCGAAAGTTTTGATAATTTTTCAGCTTTCAACTCTTAGTTTTTCCTTAACCAATAGTGCCAAGCCCAAGCTGGTGGCCCCTAATGAGGACTATGGAAGCGAGATTGAGGTTCGTGATATCCTCTTAGAAACTGTCGACGATGATGATTTCATCGAGCTCGATATCTTCATAGATATCAATAAGGAAGGGTTGTTATCCCAAACTGTTCCTTGTGAAATAAAATGAATAATTGTTATACCAAACTGGGTGCAATTCGAATGATTAACTATAAAGAATTTGATATACGTGTTTATAGAGACTGCCTACATAATCTTTATCTGGATATAAGTTACTTACCCCGTCTTTTTTTACCAGAGAACCTACCAGAGTTGGACACACAGTCCAAGGATGAGGGAGATGACTTGGCACCCCTATTGAAGAGAGTTAAGAGTACTAGTGCCAAATACATGGACCAAGTATGGAAAGAGCAAGACACCAGCCCATCCACAGTGTCCAAGTGTCCATCCGTTCCCTCCATAAAGTCTTCCAGAGCATAGTTACGCTTTCTGCTGTGGAGGATATAATTTACCATATGAACCTCTATGCCATGCAGAGAGAGGTTGGAAATGACTTCACACCGATATCCCTTGAATGATATTACTAATTGTCAACGTCATTTACAAGGGTGTAGTACATGTGGCCAGTATCGAGAATTGCTGGTCCCAGTGAACTAGAGTGCAACAGGTGGATAATATAAAGCTGTCTGAAAGGTTTTGAGTGCTCAGGTCCCTGATATATGTCAACAATCATGAGAAAGCCCGGGCCACTACTAACTGAGTCCTCAAGATTTCGCTACTCTTCAGTCATATGACCAGAGAGTTTCTGAAGGTGGCCGAGAAATGCACCATGGATGAGGTCGTGGTGACCTAGAAATAGACCAGGGCCATATGCTTAAGTCAATATATTTAGATCAAGCCTGACAGGTGGGGTAAAAGCTATTCAGCTGAGCTGGAAATGATGGTTTCATCCCTGACATTCTCCTATACTGGGGAGGTGATACATCTACCAATCCTAAAAGTCTCAGAGAGGGGGGAGGCGTTCCTGGAGATAAGAATGAATACTGTTATCTCTTATGCCAAGACCCAGAAGAAATCAAATCAGTTTTATATCTATGCAGACAACTGGTTTACCAATATTAGCCTTGTGGAGTACTTCAAGCACCAGTTTGTCTGTAGATATGTTGGTACCGTGAGTAACTTTCAAACCCAATTCTATATGACTCCTATGCAGGTCAGATGGTTGGTACATCAATCTCTTTGGGTTCCTTCTGGATTTATGCATCTACAATAGCTTGCTACTGTACAAGAGAGACCTTCTGGTTGAAATCTAGTGATTGTAAGAAATATGAAGGCCTGAGCCTCAAAATAGAGGTCTCTCTCTGTAGCTGTGGGCACCAATATCATTGGAAAAGAGGGGACAGAAAGCCTTCATGTCATATGAGAGATGCGTTTTTTTTTTTTTTTTTTTTTTTTTTTTTTTTTTTTTTTTTTTTTTTTAAGAAGGCAGATTCGCAAGGATTTCATGGAAGGAAGATATCTACCATGCAGGCTAAATAGTCACCGTCAGCCAAATGTCCCCCTGTTTATCAGCCACCAGGAACTGCTCTCTCTGTCATTCATTTAATATTGGGTACAAATCATGCAAAATTTAACCCAACTGAATAACTTAGGTAGTAGAGCTAGTAGTGCCAAGTATCTGATCTTCCCTCTTTTTCCAGCTATAATTCAGGTCCTTGAATACTATAATAGCTTCTCCGTGTTTAAGCTTCGATACAGTGTTTATTTTCTTACTTAAATTGAATATTTCTATTTCCTGTGTGTGTATGTAGAGATGCAGTACAGTGATTCTAATCTTGATCTTGTACATTATTTGCATATTGTGATCTCGTGTTTGTAATTATGATGCATTAATACAGATATTTATATATTGCATTTATACCTGTACATTTATGTTTTGATCTCCTCCGATGGTCTTGTGGCCCATTAGTACAGTTATTCCCATGATATTTCTTTTTACTGTACTTATATATTTTGATCTGCTTGTGATTGTGGTCTTTTGATAGTAATCTTTATATTTTTTTTCATTGTACTTGGAATTTTGATCTCTCGTTTGTATTTATAGTTCTTTAGTCATAATTATTATGTTCTGTTTATGCGATCTGTATTGGTTTGTGTTTTCCAAGTGTTACTTGGTAAATGTAAGTTGTAATTTTAAAGTATATATATATATATATATATATATATATATATATATATATATATATATATATGTATATATATATATATATATATATATATATATATATATATATATATATATATATATATATATATATATATATATACATGCATACAATATATTCCTCATATTTTGGATCTGTAATAAAACTAAAATTGAATTTTCTCTGTGCAAGAAGCTTCTCTAATGATTTAAAAATTGTATGATATTTTTTCTTTTCAAATTTAGACAAAAAAAAAGGGGGTAACGGTAGTTCAGCAATGGGATTGGTACTGCTTTTTTAAGTAAGAAATTTGATCAAATCTCTTCACTAGTAACAGGCTCTTCTATCTGCAAGGGATTAGCATGTTCCCAGTAATCCAAACTCGTATCCTGCACGAACTCTATTTTCGGTGCAACTTATTAAATCTCAGAGCGCATTTAAAATAATAACATGAATAAATATGTCTTGGAATGCATACAAAATAAGTTTTTTTTTTTTTTTTTTTTTTTTTTTTTTTTTTTTTTTTTTTGGATTTCCATTATTTCTAGAAGTGGCTTGAACATATTGAAATATAATATTGATTTTTCAATTGCCAGATATAACGAAAGTTCTCAAAATCATTAAGATTTTCCTTTTTTTCCACGGGGAATCTTGTAAATGGTGTCTTGTTAAAAACAACCCTGTGAACATCGTATACTTTGTAATTAGAATTAGGACCTTAGCTGTTATTCAGAATACAATATCTTAACAGCAACATTTTTGAAGTAAAAGTTTACTGTATATGCTACTATTATTATTATTATTATTATTATTATTATTATTATTATTATTATTATTATTATTATTATTATTATTATTATTATTATTATTATCAATGGGTAGTTATTCATAATTTGTTCATATCACTACCGAATCACCTTATATACGATTGAGTGTAGAATTGGTGTGTACTTCTTATTTTACACTGCGTTAGTATCCATGTTACATTGATGGGTCACTAACCTAGGTCACTCATCCCTAGGGTCATATATTAACTTCAGTTTAAATTAGTAGAACAATTGCCTAAAGAATGTTATGAATGTTGATGGTAGTAAAAGAAATATCCAGGTTTGACAGGATTTTACATCAATTTCAGTATTGCATCTTATTTTCTTCTGACCAAATGCTTCATAATCATCAGTGATTTTAATCAGAAAATCATCTTGTCAGCCGTAAGTAGTGATCGTTTGTTTGTTTTTGTTTCATCACTTAATTCATCTCTTTATTTCCCTTTACAAGAAAAATAGCTTTCCCGGTATCTATTTTTCCAATCTTTTTTTTTATCATTCTTTTTTTGTAGGACTTTGGTTTAAAAAAAAAAATGATGCCTGTATCAATTGTGCGATTTGAATACAAGCATACCATGAACAGAAGGAAAGACAGTAGTCCCACATTTTCCGATCGAATTATCATTTTAAACCCTTGAACCACTGGAAGCCCTATTTTGTTTACATCATTAAAGTTTTTCTTTCATTTCGATGTCAATGACTTCATAGCGAGTCTGTGAGTTTTCTCTAAATTTTAAAAAAATCTGTGAGAGGAATCCAATAGTAAAGTACCCTTTGGTTGTTTTTGGTTGCAATAGAATTTTACATATTATGTATGTTGCACATCTTTTTCATTTTGCGGGTATATTGTGAGAGCGTTGAGACATGATACTCTCGGAATCCCAATCCCTATTAATTGAAATCGGTTCCTTTCCACAATCTGCTTATTGAAATGAGGTGCATAAACCGTACTTGGTAAGGAAATGAAACAGAATAATACATATGATTACTTGAAGTTCCATAAGGGAGATTGCAGCAAACTATTGCTTTTCAATTATGAGAAAAATTTGATGAATTACTGGAAAAGCATAAAAGCTTGTCTTTCTGAATGAGTGGAAAATCTCTCTCTCTCTCTCTCTCTCTCTCTCTCTCTCTCTCTCTCTCTCTCTCTCTCTCTCTCTCTCTCTCTCTCTCTCTGTCATTTACATGAATAAAGATAGAATATAATAAAATGTATTGATATTGAAGGTTAATAATATTTACTCTTTTTTAGTTCTCTGAGTTTAACACGTCTCCATCTTTTTATACTAGGTTGTAACTGAGATTCAAGGTGAATGCAACTAACTTTATTAAATAGCCATTGCATTTACATATGAAAACATGCAGACAAGAAGGTCACAAAAGTTCACACAAAATAAAGCATGACCTAGTAACTTTACACAGGATTATTTATTATTAATGCAGGGAAGAGCGAGTGAAGGCAAGAATGACAAACTATTACAGTGTACGAGCAAATATGAAACACGTGTGGTGCGTGCCCCCCCCCCCCCCGCCAGCCCACTAGAAATACATATAGTGAAATAAGGCCTCCTCCCTTAGAGAGGCGTACTCTAGGCGGGTGATCTGCCAGGAGATATGCCAGTTTTAGTCGATCAATGGAGATTCAGTACTCTTTGCCACGAAATTTAATTATGAGAGCCTTCAGCATACAACGGATTACAAGGAATAAGTCCGTGTACAGGGTCGTTAGCCCTGGCTTTCTAGTGTCATTTCTCTCACTATTTCAGCTGCCGAGACATCCAGGGCATCTTAAGGATTGGTTCTTAGTCCCAGGAGGACCAGGGAGGCTCAATAAACCAGTTGGAGTCATCGCAGCAGGATATCAAAGTTGCTTTGAAGGTGCAATGAAAACATTCAAACATTACATTGGCTGCAGGGTTGTAGGCGGTTGTCTATTGTAGGGTGATGCCCAGGAGATTCCCTAATGATATTCACAATTAAGAGGAGGAAGTGGTACCCCTATTAGAAGTTATATGACCCTGAGAGTGAGGCAGATGTATATGAGGTAGATGTTGCAGTTTTTATGGGATTGGCTTCAAGCCAATGAGTGGAGTGGTCAATGATGGTAAACAGGTAACTATGTCCTTGTGATGTGAGTAGGGGGCCTACCATGTTGACGGGAATGAGGAAAAAACGACGATATGGTTAATGAAAGGTGCCCAATCATGAATCCGTGTACATTTGAAGTTTGGCATGAAGTGGATGTGCAAACTGAATCCTTAGCATCCTTAGTAATGCCATGCCAAAGGAACTTTGTCTTCAGTAGCTGCGCTGTAGATGAAAGTGAGGAATGTCGAAAGCCATGAAAAAGATAAAACAACTGTTGGTGCATAAAAGCAGATATCCATGGTCGTGGTTCACCAGTACTGACATCACAGAGGAAGGTGGTGTTGGAGTTGTAAAGGGGAACGTCTTCTCAACGGTTGGATGTGCAGGTTTCCTACATGTTTGGCACTGGATATTTTCATTGGACATATGTCAAGGCATTATAATCTAATCGCATGGGAATGTTGGTCAATGTGTTTCTTAACAGGGCATCGGCAAAATAATTCACCTTTCCAGGCACGTGTTGAAGGGTGCTATTGTATTTAGCCGCAGCGGAGAGATGTCAGCATTGATGGGCGAACCAGGTGTTGGTGTGTCAAGTGAAGGCGTGCACCAGGGGCATGTGGTCTGTGTGAAGGAAGAAGGGCATTACTTCCAACATGTGTCAAGAGTTATAAACAGCCAAAAGCACCCGTTGCAATTCATGGTCAAAGGTACAGCAGACAGATTCCACCTTGGACAGTTTTCTAATTAAGAAGGCCAAGGAGTGGTTAAGAGTCATTGACCACTTGCTAGAGTACTGCACACAATAGCTACATTGTGATTTA
>NC_090728.1:8498997-8543997 GCF_036898095.1 Palaemon carinicauda
CCGTTGGTATGTGATGCTTCGCTGGGGGCTTGTAAGTCTGGCGGCACGGAGTAAATTTTCCCACGACGTGACGTATGCGCTGGAGATCGTTGGAGGAGGTTGTAGAAGGAAAAAATTCGGCAGGGACGACCAACGGGTCGCCACACACCATTTCAGCTGCCAAGACGTCGAGGGCGTCTTTAAGAGTGGTCCTTAGTCCCAGGAGGACCCAGGGAAGCTGAGTAAACCAGTTGCAATCCTTGCAGCGGGACATCAAAGCTGCTTTGATGGTGCGATGAAAACGTTCAACCATTCCATTGGCAGCGAGGTTGTAGGCCGTTGTCTGATGTAAGGTGATGCCCAGGAGATTCGCTAATGACGTCCACAATTGAGAGGTGAAAGTGGTTCCCCTGTCAGAAGTAATATGCTCAGGGATACCGAATCTTGAAATCCATCCAGAGAGTAAGGCAGATGTACATGAGGCGGACGTTGCAGTTTCCATGGGAATGGCTTCAGGCCAACGAGTGGAGCGGTCGATGACGGTAAACAGGTAACGATGTCCTTGTGATGTGGGTAGGGGGTCTACAACGTCGACATGAATGTGTGCGAAACGACGCTGAGGTTGAGGAAAGGTGCCCACTCCTGAATCCGTGTGTCGATGTACTTTGGAAGTTTGGCAAGAAGTACAGGCGCGAACCCAATCCTTAGCATCCTTAGAAATGCCGTGCCAAATGAACTTTACCTTTAGCAGCTGTGCAGTAGAACGGCACGAGGGATGTGAAAGGCCTTGAATGAAATCCAACACCTGTCGGCGCATGGGAGCAGGAAGCCAGGGTCGCGGTCTACCACTACTGACATCACAGAGGAGGGTGTTGTTGGAGTCTTCGTGGGGAAAGTCTTCCCAACGGAGGGACGTGCAGGAAGTCCTACAAGCTTGATACTCTGGATCCTGTTGTTGGGCTTCAGCCAGGGCGTTGTAATCCAATCCCAGTTGAACGGCAGCCAACGTGTTTCTTGACAGGGCATCAGCAACGGGATTCATTTTCCCAGGGACGTATTGGAGGGTGCAATTGTATTCAGCCACGGCGGAGAGATGTCGGCGTTGACGGGCGGACCAGGCGTCAGACTGTCAAGTGAAGGCGTGCACCAGAGGCATGTGGTCTGTGGCGAAAGTGACGGACAGCCAAGTGCACCACCAGCAATTCTCGATCGAAGGTAGAATAACCCGATTCTGCCTTAGACAGTTTTCTGCTGAAGAAGGCCAATGGGCGGGGCGAGCCTTTGACCACCTGCTCGAGTATTGCACCAATAGCAACGTCGCTGGCATCGGTGGAGAGAAGGAGAGGGGCGTGTGGGATAGGAAAAGTGAGAGCCGCAGCAGTTGATAGGGCCTTCTTTGCATTGCAGAAGGCTGCTTCTTGAAGGGGACCCCACTTCAGGTCCTTTGGCTTGCCCTTGAGGGAGGCGTAGAGGGGAGCAAGAGTGGCGGCAATGGCTGGCAGAAAAACGGTGATAATAGTTGATCATGCCCAAGAATTCCTGCAGAGCTTTGACGGTCGAGGGCGCGGGGAAGTTCTGAACGGCTGCTACCTTCTCAGGGAGGGTATGGACTCCTTCAGGAGTGATACGGTGCCCTAAGAACGACACTTCGTTGGCGCCAAAGGTACACTTGTCGTACCGGACTACAAGGCGGTTTTGTTGCAGGCGGTTGAGCACGATGTGTAGGTGACGGAGGTGTTCCTCTTTTGAGGAGGAGAACACAAGTATGTCGTCCACATAACATACACAGAAATGGAGGTCCCCTAAGATGCCATCCATGAGATGTTGAAACGTTGCCCCAGCATTACGAAGGCCAAAACAGGAGTAATTGAAGGTGTATGTACCAAACGGAGGGGTGATGGCGGTTTCGGGGATGTCTTCTGGGTTCATAGGCACCTGATAATACCCCTTCAGGAGGTCGAGCGTAGAGAAAACCTTCGCTTTGTGCAGGTAGGAGGTCACATCGGCAATGTTTGGGAGGGGGTAGTGATCCGGTTCTGTTTGCATGTTCAGGCGCCTGTAATCCCCGCACGGACGGAGGGAGCCGTCTTTCTTCAGAACGATGTGTAAGGGTGACTACCATGGGCTGGAGGCCTTTTGGCAAAGGCCCATTTTCTCCATTTCGGCGAATGTCTGTTTGGCGGCTGCCAATCGTTCTGGTGCCAGACGTCTGAATTTTGCGAAGACTGGGGGTCCCGTCGTCTTGATATGGTGATAAATACCGTGCTTGGCAGGAACCGTGGGCGTTTGGCGAAGTTCTGGACGGAAAACTTCCGGGTACGATGTGAGGAGGTGGGCGTAGGCATCCGTGGTGTCGACAAGTACGAGTCTACATTGACCAATCGTCGGTGGGCGACATCGAGCAGAAGGTGGAAATGAGAGAGAAAATCCGCACCGAGGATTGGCATTGTGACGTCAGCAACGAGAAACTTCCAATTGAATTTACCGTTTCCGAACGATAATGTGAGGTTCTCGTAACCGTAGGTGGGTATCGCAGATCCGTTGGCAGCTACTAAGCGGACGTCGGCAGATGTAGACAGACTACGTCGTGCCTTGAAGAGTTTCCTTGGCAAAAGAGAACGACAAGCACCCGTGTCTACCAAAAATTGCACGCCCGTTCCTGCATCCTGTAAAAAAAAAGATTAGAAACATGGGAGGCCACCGCCACAAGCGATGGCCTACTTACACGTTTTTTGGCCACTGACAATCCTTGGCACATTTCTTCGCGGTTGCCCCGAATCTGCAGTGGTAGTAGCAAAACTGCGGCGGATGGGAGGTAGTAAGTGGCTGTAGAAGTCGTTCGTTGGGGCGCGAGCGATTGGTGGGTGGTGGGCGGCTTTGTCGCCGCTTCGGCACGTCATGGGGTAGGCGTGTATGTCCTACGGAATTCATGTCACCTTCGGTTGACGTTGAATAGGCATCCTCTTTGTCAGGGGTGGAGGCGTTGATGGAGGTCTTGAAGTGGCTGTCCATAAGGGCGTCGGCTTTGGTCATCAAGTCCTTTATGGGTAAACTATCGACATCGGGTATGGCAGCGCGTACAGGTTCGGGTAAACGGCGTATCCAAAGGGCACGAAGTAGGTTCACCTCACGAGGAGAGCCGTCTGCGGCAGGTTGAAGGCGAGCGATACTGGTCATTTCCTTGAGGTCAAGCAAAGCCCTTTGGTCCCCCAACGGTTGTTGCGAGAGCTGAAAAAGCTTTGCTATATGGGCGGCTGGTGACGGCGAGTACTGCTGCAGAAGGTATGTTTTGAGGGCTTCATACGCTATTGGGGTGTCTCCTTGTTCACAAAGCCAGTCGGATATTTCTGGGGTATCCTCGGGTATCGCCGCGAGAACATAATCCGCTTTGGTGGTTGAGCGAGTCATGCCCCTGATACGAAACTGGACTTCTGAGAGCTGAAACCAAGCAAACACTTCTCCGGTGGCGAACGGTGAAAGTTTCAATGGGGCGGCGCCAACTGCTGGAGTAGAGTCTGTCTCCGTCATAGTACCAACGATGTAGGGGCGAGGGAGGTGGGGGTGGAAGGCAGTGGGAGCGAGTGTGACAAACAGGAACACAGTCTCTGATAATATCTGATCACCCATGTATAATTTATTCTATTCTAAATAGTTGTAGTGTTGTAGATGAAGTACAAAATTTTGGACCCTAGCGGGTGTAATTGGAATGCCTCCAGAAGATCATTGACATTTCACTTCTAGAAGAACCAAACGAGTCTGCCCTCCTCACGCTTTCACATTCTCTTATATGCGCCAGAAGTTATCGATAAAACTCACGAAATTTCTTGAAGGATTTTCATGCAATGAGCACGTCAAGAGCCTGGTGATGTAGAATAAGTTTTGATAAATATCCAGAACTTGTTTTAAAATAAACCGATATCTACAAGAAAAAAATGGTTCCAATACTTTTATTTTTCCATTAATATATAAAGATAAAATTAAACATTATCAGAGGTTCAATAACATAATATACTTAAAATTTTTTCTACACTTATCTTTATGTATATATATATATATATATATATATATATATATATATATATATATATATATATATATATATATATATATATATATATGTATATATATATATATATATGTATATATATATATACACATATATATATATATATATATATATATATATATATATATATATATATATATATATATATATATATATACAAATAAATATATATATATATATATATATATATATATATATATATATATATATATATATATACAAATATGTATATATATATATATATATATATATATATATATATATATATATATATATATATATATATATATATATATATATATGTATATATATATATATATATATATATATATATATATATAATATATATATATACATATATATATATATATATATATATATATATATATATACATATATATATATATATATATATATATATATATATATATATATATATATATATATATATATATATATATATACATGTATATATATATATATATATATATATATATTGAAGCCGAAAAAATATTTTTGGGTAAGATGGCCATGTTGTCCTGATGGAATTCCTTCATTAGTAGCTTCCTAGGTTATATTTGACTACAGTGATATATCCCAGAGAATTTACCAAAGGTATCCAGAATTCCAACTCCTGGAGCGAATATTGCGTAATCAGAGGACGCATTCTTGACACGTCTCATAGCTATCTACACCCCTAATAGCGTTTTACGCTTCGAGGAGGACGTGGCAAAATAAAAGAGAGCCGTCCAAAGGCTAACCCCATTCTCGTATTACTATTGGGAATACAACAGCGCCATTCCCAGGATGGCGGACATTCCTTGTAGCATTGAGTATGGTGTTACAGATACAGTACCACGGGAGGGATACTGTGAAGATCTTTTCTTTAAGAAGAGATGGGTGGGTCCATCAGGACGACATGGCCATCTCACCCAAAAATAGATTTCTTGCTTCGCTCAAAATCTGTTTTTTGGGCTCAAGCCATGTTGTCCTGATGGAAGCATACCAGAGAATTAGTGTATCTGTGGATTTTCATCAGTGTCTTAACCTTATAGCAACTTTTTCTATGGTCATGGGGACTAATTGAGACACGTAACGTCACCGTTATTTGTCATCATCACTAATCATAAACAATGTTAGTGCTTCCTGCCTCCTACAGGGAAGAGTCATTTAGACAGTAGAAAAGGGATCTCGGGGTTAACATATAATGTATGACCAAACATAAGTATACATTGAATATACAAATCGTCTCATAGTTGTATTTCTTATATCTAATATTTGTTGCATACAAATATATGAGGATAGGTCGAAGAACTCTGGCATGTATACATACAATTGTCTGGCGAAAGCGGACGCACTACATTCTAATAGACATATATTCCTAATAAATGACTAAAAGAGATGGTTAGTAAACCGAATGTAGTATGACAATGGGATTATACCTGTAACAAGTACAGAGACTATATTTCTTTCTTGAAGGAAGAAATGATGAGTGCCACTCTCAGACTGAAAAAAATTTATAAAATAATTTCTCTTCATAATTCCTGTACTGGTTACTTCTATCTGCGCTGTGTACTACGTATACCGGCACTAGTGCTATCTGTATAATTCCACACCTGGGATTTTGAACAGTGCTAGTGTCACCATAGTAACACTTAATCAAAAGAGGTTGCACCTAAGAAGGATGACCGCTTCTCCCTTTAATTGATAGTCCCAGTCAATTATCTGTTCATCGTAGAATTAAACGGCAGGTTAAATATTCTACCTGACGTCACGACATACTGCTTCAGATCATGGACTTGCTTAGCGTAGTATTTGTAGAACACTCTGGATGATTCTCACCCAGTATATGTGCGAGGACATGTGAGGTCCCAAACCATTAACTGTTTACCACAGTAGTTAGGGGGCAGGTTTTAATACACTACCTGCCGCCACAACGAAATGTTTCAGTTCATGCACTCGCTTTGCATAGTGTTTGTAAAACACTCTGGATGATTTCCATCCAGTGTATGAACGAAGACGCTCAATTTCCATATACTAAAAGAAGTTCAGTGATCGTACCAACCGTGTGTCACACGACCGTACATAAATTATTTTGTATATATTATGCTTGTATCTGCGCTCTTCCCTCGCACTAAAAAGAACCAAAATAAACATGTCTGCGTGTTTCCTCTCTAACATTGTCTGTTTCTCGAACATGAAAATTTCTGTTGCCTTGAGGTTTTGTATATAAAGGAGTGTCCTTTAATAAAGTTACTCAGTTGATTGCATCCCGCCTTTGAGTTATAACCTTCTCTCGGCCGTCACATTGGTGACCCCGGAAGTCGACTCGCTCCCACTGCCTTCCACCCCAACCCCCCTTGCCCCTCCATCATTGGTACTATGGCGGACTCTACGGAAGTTGGCTCTGTGGCTTCCCCATTGAAACTTTCGTCATTCGCCAGCAGAGAGGCGTTTGCTTGGTTTTAGCGCGCAGAAGTCCAGTTCCGCATCAACGGCGTGACTCGCTCAACCACCAAAGCAGATTATGTTCTCGCGGCGATACCGGAGGACACCTTCCCAGAAATATCCGACTGGCTTTGTGAACAATAGCGTATGACACCCTTAAAACATACCTTCTGCAGCAGTACTCGCCGTCGCCAGCCGCCCGTATAGCAAAGCTTTTTCAGCCCTCTCAACAACCGTTGGGGGACCAAAGGGCTTCGCTTGCCCTCAGGGAAATGACCAGTATTGCTTGCCTTCAACCTGCCACAGATAGCTCTCCTCGTGAGGTGAACCTACTTTGTGCCCTTTGGATACGCCGTAAACCCGGACCTATACCCGCTGCCATACCCGATGTCGATAGTTTACCCATAAAGGACTTGATGACCAAAGCCGACGCCCTTATGGACAGCCACTTCAAGACCTCCATCAACGCCTCCACCCCTGACGAAGAGGATGTCTATTCAACGTCAACTGAAGCTGACATGAATTCCGTAGGACATACACGCCTCCCCCATGATGTACCGAAGCGGCAATAAAGCCAACCACCACGCACCAATCGCTCGCGCCTCAACAAACGACTTCTACAGCCACTTACTACCTCCCATCCGCCGCAGTTTTGCTACTACCACTTCAGATTTGGGGCAACCGCGAAGAAATATACCGAGGATTGTCAGTGGCCAAAAAACGTGTAAGTAGGCCATCGCTCGTGGCGGTGGCCTCCCGTGTTTCTAATCTTTCCTTTTTACATGATGCAGGAACGGGCGTGCGATTTTTGGTAGACACGGGTGCTTGTCGTTCTCTTTTGCCAAGGAAACTCTTCAAGACACAACGTAGTCTGTCAACATCTGCCGACGTCTGCTTGGTAGCTGCCAACGGATCTGCGATACCCACCTACGATTACGAGAACCTCACATTATTGTTCGGAAACGGTAAATTCAATTGGAAGTTTCTCGTTGCTGACGTCACAATGCCAATCCTCGGTGCGGATTACCTCTCTCATTTCCACATTCTGGTCGATGTCGCCCACCGACTATTGGTCAACGCAGACTCGTACTTGTCGACACCTCTTCAACCCGCCCACTATAACCTCGCTCTCCACATCAGCGCACCCACGGATGACTACGCCCACCTCCTCCCGTCGTACCCGGAAATTATCCGTCCAGAACTTCGCCAAACGCCCACGGTTCCTGCCAAGCACGGTATTTATCACCATATCAAGATGGCGGGACCCCGAGTCTTCGCAAAATTCAGACGTCTAGCACCGGAACGATTGGCAGCCGCCAAACAGACGTTCGCTGAAATGGAGGAAATGGGCCTTTGCCAAAAGGCCTCCAGCCCATGGTCGTCACCCTTACACATCGTTCTGAAGAAAGACGGCTCCCTCCATTCGTGCGGGGATTACAGGTGCCTGAACATGCAAACAGAACCGGATCACTACCCCCTCCCAAACATTGCCAATGTGACCTTCTACCTGCACAAAGCGAAGGTTTTCTCTACGCTCGACCTCCTGAAGGGGTATGAACCCAGAAGACATCCTCAAGACCGCCATCACCACTCCGTTTGGTACATACACCTTCAATTACTCCTGTTTTGGCCTTCATAATGCTGGGGCCACGTTTCAACATCTCATGGATGGCATTTTAGGGGACCTCCCTCTCTGTGTATGTTATATGGACGACATACTCGTGTTCTTCTCCTCAAAAGAGGAACACCTCCGTCACCTGCGCATCGTGCTCGACCACTTGCAACAAAATGGCCTTGTAGTCCGGTATGACAAGTGTACCTTTGGCGCCAGCGAAATGTCGTTCTTAGGGCACCGCATCATTCCTAAAGGAGTCCATCCCCTCCCTGAGAAGGTAGCAGCCGTTCAGAACTTTCCCGCGCCCTCGACCGTCAAAGCTCACCAGGAGTTCTTGGGCATGATCAACTATTATCACCGTTTTCTGCCAGCCATTGCCGCCACTCTTGCTCCCCTCTAAGCCTCCCTTAAAGGCAAGCCAAAGGACCTGAAGTAGGGTCCCCTTCAAGAAGCAGCCTCCTGTAATGCAAAGAAGGCCCTATCAACTGTTGCGGCTCTCACTTTTCCTATCCCACATGCCCCTCTCCTTCTCTCCACTGATGCCAGCAACGTCGCTATTGGTGCAGTACTCGAGCAGGTTGTCAATGGCTCGCCCCGCCCATTGGCCTTCTTCAGCAGAAAAATGTCCAAGGCAGAATCGGGTTATTCTACCTTCCATCACGAATTGCTGGCGGTGCACTTGGCTGTCCGTCATTTTCGTCATATCTTAGAAGGTACGCCCTTCGTCATTCGAACAGACCACATGGCTCTGTGGCATGCCTTTACTCGACAGTCTGATGCCTGTCCGCCCGGCAACGCCGACATCTCTCCACCGTGGCTGAATACAATTGCACCCTTCAATACGTCCCTGGGGAAAGGAATCCCGTTGCTGATGCCCTGTCAAGAAACACGTTGGCTGCCGTTCAACTGGGATTGGATTACAACGCCCTAGCTGAAGCCCAACGACAGGATCCAGAATATCAAGCATGTAGGACATCCTGCACGTCCCTCCGTTGGGAAGATTTCCCCCTCGAAGACTCCAACACCACCCTCCTCTGTGACGTAAGTACTGGTAGACCACAACCTTGGATTCCTGCTCCCATGCACCAACAGGTGTTTGATTTCATTCCCGGCCTTTCACATCCCTCGTGCCATTCTACTGCACAGCTGCTGAAGGCAAAGTCCATTTGGCACGGCATTTCTAAGGATGCTAAGGATTGGGTCCGCGCCCGTACTTCTTGCCAAACTTCCAAAGTACATCGACACACGGATTCAGGAGTGGGCACCTTTCCTCAACCTCAGCGTCATTTTGCATACATTCACGTCGACGTTTTAGGCCCCCTACCCACAACACAAGGACATCGTTACCTGTTTACCGTCATCGACCGCTCCACTCGTTGGCCTGAAGCCATTCCCATGGAAACTGCAACGTCCGCCTCATGTACATCTGCATTACTCTCTGGTTGGATTGCAAGATTTGGTATCCCTGAGCATATTACTTCTGACAGGCGAACCACTTTCACCTCTCAATTGTGGACATCATTAGCGAATCTCCTGGGCATCACCCTACATCAGACAATGGCCTACAACCTCGCTGCCAATGGAATGGTTGAACGTTTTCATCTCACCCTCAAAGCAGCTTTGATGTCCCGCTGCAAGGATTGCAATCGGTTTACTCAGCTTCCCTGGGTCCGCCTGGGACTAAGGACCACTCCTAAAGACGCCCTCGACGTCTCGGCAGCTGAAATGGTGTATGGCGACCCGTTGGTCGTCCCTGCAGAATTTTTTCCTTTTACAACCTCCTCCTATGATCTCCACCGCATACGTCACGTCGTGGGAAAATTTACTCCATGCCGCCAGACTTACAAGCCCCCAGCGAAGCATCCCATACTAACGGACTTGCACTCTGCAACGCACGTCTTCCTGCACAACAACACTACCAAGCCACCACTAACACCCCCTTACACGGGCCTTTTCCTTGTGATCCGACGCAGTCCGAAAGCATTCCTACTAAACATTTGTGGCAAAGAAGACTGGGTCTCCATTGATCGTCTAAAACCTGCTTATCTACTGCTATATGACCCGCCTACAGTTCGCCTCTCTAGATCAGGGCGCCCTATTTAACATGTACAGTATGTCATTTTTAGGGGGGGGGGGGGGGGGGAGCCATGTACCAACCGTGTGTCACACGATCGTACATAAATTATTTTGTATAAATTATGCTTGTATCTGCGCTCTTCCCTCGCACTAAAAAGAACCAGAATAAACATGTCTGTGTGTTTCCTCTCAAACATTGCCTTGAGGTTTTGTATATAAAGGAGAGTGTTCTTTAATAAAGTTACTCAGTTGATTGCATCCCGCCTTTGAGTTATAACCTTCTATTGGCCGTCACATGATGATGCAATCTTTCACGGATCATGACCTGCGGGAGTACTGTCTGGATCCGCTCTACAAATAAAATAGGCGAGCTTCGCCCTCAGTTGTTTTAGGGATAAATTTGATCCAGAAGTTTCTCCTTTAAAGAGCTGTCCTCCCCTGAAGTCTGAAATTCTACGAAGATAGACCTTTAGACACTCTACAGGACATAGAGAGACATCTTCCTTCAGAGGGCAGATTCTCCAGGGACCCCACCTCTTAGTGGGTAGCTCATTTTTAGCGAGAAAGGATGGATCAGGAAAGAGATCCAGTTCTCCTATTTCCGTGAACTGAATGTGACCCTCCTCTCTGGATAGGGCCACTATTTCACTAACTCTAGCCCCGGAGGCTATAGCAAGCAGAAAAATAACCTTTTGGGTTAGATCCTTAAGAGAACAATCTTCATTGTTCACAGATGAGGCATAATGTAAGACCTTGTCCAAACACCAAGAGATGGGCTTTGGTGGTACTGCGGGCTTAAGCCCAGCACATGCCTTCGGAATCTTATTAAAGATTTCATTCGCCAGATCCACTTGAAAGGCATATAGGAGATGCCTATTCAAGGCTGACTTGCACGTATTTATCGTATTGGCCGCCAGACCTTGGTTATGAAGGTGGACAAAGAAGGACAGACAGAAGTTAATTGAAATTTCTTTCGGTCCTTTTGCTTTGACAAACACAACCCACTTTTTCCAGGAAGACGCATATTGTCTTCTAGTTGACTTGGCCTTGTATTCTTCTAAGAATTCTATATTGCCTTCTGAGATCCCAAACCCTTTTCTAACCGCAAGAGCGAGAAAATCTTTAATGAAGGGTTTGGGTTCTCTGTGATAAAACGAAGGCAGTTAATTTCTAAGCCTTTGGAAATATACCTAGGATCAGAGCTAGGACCAGCCTCATCTAGTCTATCAGTCCCACTAGAGGATCCTCGTATGGGGCTATATAGCGAGGTAGTTTCTTGAAGACACTCGTGATGAAGAGGTCGAATTGCAGTTCCGGGACTTGGTCCCATCTGGGAGGGAATATGTCTGTGTCCATGGACCATTCCAACTCTATCGGTTTGGATCAAAATAGAGTATCCACCGTCACAACGTGGATCAGTTGTAAATGAACTGCTGGTAGGTGCCGTCCCTTTAAGAGAGAGATGGGTAGCTTCACCAAGACTGTATGCGACGTTCCATTGTGACGTCTTATTATCGCTTCGGTGTCCCAGATCAGTCGTAGTGAGGCTGATCTGTGTAGAGGGGGCTTCCCCACCCATGAAAGGGCCAGCAGAGTCTTGGGACCTCCTTTTAATATTTGTGAGAGAAGCGATTAAAGAGGGACCAACCTCAGTCTTTTTTTATCTCTTCAAATGTTTGATGCGTGTTTTCTCCAGGCTCTTAACGTATCTTTCCGGTGTGCCCTTAGCACCAGGTATGTCACTATTGCGAACTGGGGAAAGTTTAGTGCTTTTTCCTGTTGGCATTTTGGAAATCTGACTGATTACCTGAGTCTCTTGACAGACCTCGCGAGCTCCTTTTATATTCCCAAGGGAAAGAAGAGTTGATGTGACAGAGGGCTTCGATGGTTTTTTAACCATCGAAACCCCTGAGGTGGAGAAAGTCAAGACTTCTAGAAGCTTATCTTACATCCATGATGTCCCGGGAACCGGGTCATCTGTTTGAATGCATATTGGCCAGACACTTTGGGTGCTGCCCACTCCAGCCTCTCGATCAGGTATATTAATACCTGAACTATTTCTACGCTCGATTTTGACGTGACTAAGTTCGTCAATCCCATGAAGATACTTAGGACTGTGAGTCTGACACGTATCTTTCCTAGGGTGAATGTTACTCTATGTAACATGAATTCTAGATAGGAGGAAGGGGGGGTGGTTAACTGGAAGTTTCCAAAGGACACCTTTCAGGTCTGACAAGACTACGAACACTCCTAATTGGAACAAGGTCCATATGTTCAGAAGGATTAACATTCAGAACTTGCTGTTTTTTATGAACTTGTGGAGTGGCGACAAGTTCAGAATGACTCATTGAGATCTTGAGTCCTTCTCTTGAACAAAAAACAGCCTTCCCTGGAACTCGATGAGCTATAGTTTTCTTGCCACTTGTATGCTCTATAACTCTCAGGTAGACTCCTCCAGGAGGGTTTTGAACTGTAGGAGAAGGTAAGGAAATGATGGTAGGGGCATTTCTGTTTCCCATCAATGGCTCATCTTGAATAGGCTTTGGACCAAAGGATTGAAGGTCCTGCAATCCTGAGGGAAAGTTCCTCCTAGCCGAAGCGTCTTTATGCTTCGAGTAGTCAGTAAGCTTAGACTTTTGACCATCTGCCTGTAGCACCGTGGTCACTGGAATATTGGGATGTTGTTGAGCAGCCCGAATATTTCCAACATTTTTCTTCTTCTTTTTAGATTGGGGACCCACAACCACAGAAGATTTTCTCTTTGAAGGAATGCCCCATTTTTGGAGAAGACTTATGTTCTCCATGGTGGCGTTCGTAATTACTTCCTTAATGACCTCGTGTGGGGAGAGGTCTTTACCCCAGATGTTGGAAGATATTAGCTTCCTTGTTTCGTGTTTCACTGTTGCAACAGCGAACACAAACTCTCTACATGCTCTCCTAGCCTTCATAAAGGAGTAAAGGTTCTTCACACAGATAGCCATATGCATTTTGGCTATGACAATGAGCATGTCTGGGGTATTTTCGTAGGTTGAACACAACTCTATGTAGTTTTGCAGAGAAAGAGATGTCACAAGTCTCTCCTTTGACTCCTGTTCATTACACAAGAGCAACTCAGACAATTTAGGGAGACATACCTTGAATTGTCGACTTGCGACGTCCTTGTCTAATTTTCCTACTGAAAATGTCAAATGGACTTCCTTCCAATCCTTTTCCTGTCCGGGAAAAGCTGGTGACAAAGGCTTGCACTCATCGAGAATGGGACATGGCTTACCCATCTCTACCGCTTTGGCAACAGAAGTAAATGCCTTCCCCATAAAGAGGAATGAGAGAGAAGTAGGAGCAAGAAAGGAAGGATGTCTGTTATTCAGTGAGAATACCTTCTACTCTGAACAACCCGCCTTTCTTAGACTACCTGAAAGGATTGTCTGTGCCTTATCATGGTCGAGAATCAAGACCTGCTTTGGTTCCGTTCCTTTTCTTGACTTTGGTTCGTACTTCAGTCGGACCCAACAATTAGGGAAAGCATCAAAGCTTGGCCAAAATTGAATTTTGTCCAAAGGAACATCACCTATTTTTTCTGAGATGTAGAGATTGCCATTTGAAATCGGCGTCTGCTCCGCAAACCTCCAGGGATTGGTTATGGAGCATGTTGGTAGGTCTTGATTCATGGATCGTTTGACTGACCCCTGGGAAGCGACAAGAGAAGCTTTACGAGGCTCTATCTTACGTATTACTTACTGATTTTCGTTTTGTTTATGAAAGCTCTCTATTTGATTCTTCAGCTGGATACCTAATTGTACCACATTATCCAATAGAGGGGTAGAAGACGAAGATGTCGACATAGACATAGGCGGAGGAAATTCCGATGCAATATTTTCCTCTTCTAACATGGGGCACTTCTTGCCCTTAATCTCAAAGGTTTTCTGGCCGTCAGGGGATGTAGTTGGCTCCTGAGGCACTACTGTTTCCTCACTTGCTTCTGGAAATAGTAGCTTACGCATTCTATCATTAGGTAGGAAAGGTCCCGGAGAGATCTTTTGAAAGCCTCTCACCCATTTGCGTAATTTATATTGATCTGTATCCCTAGTCTCCGTAGACTTGGGATTTTCATAACCTTCGGACATTAATGTCCGACATTTATTGAAAACCTGTGAGTTCCAATAATGTAGGGATCCAGAAATAATATTGCAGGGGGCATGAAACTTGAAAGTATTATGACCGTAAAAATACTTACTCTTGGCCTTGCAGAGGACTGCAGCACAAGGTATCTGGTGTTCCTCCTTTAAAGAAAGGAAAACCAAATGAGTATACTATGGATTGTCTCCTTGATAATCAACATGCAAATACCATTTACAATAGAGTAGCTTAGGATAGTAAGCTATAAAGGGATAGTAGGAGATACATACTTGTGTACCACTGTGAGCAAATGCTGTTACCTCCCCTCAGTATTAACTGCATGGATGTTTCTCTATTGAGTAACTCCAAGTAGAAGGGCTCTTACCCCTAGGGGTAGAGAAGTATCAAATCACTGTCCCAAAATAATGATAATACTGTGGGGTCAGGATGACTGATTCTCGATCAGAATATTGAAGAAAACTATTCATTCAATATATGAGCGGTACCAGCGGAATGCTCGTACGAGGGTACCCAAGGTATGTCAGAAAACACTACTGTATAATGGTACTGTAGTTTTCTAATTGCAGTAAGTCTATAATGCAATTTACTGGCTATTGTATATCATGTATTGTAGTCTAGTCATTATGCTACCTTCATAGTAGCATATGACAGTACGGTCCATCTAGCATGAAGCAAGCTGGACTAAAGAAAAAGAAAGACATGTATTTGTATATCCCACTCAGCCTATTTGCTGTAGTCTTCCTACTATATTAAAATATAGAGTTTCCTGATCAGGGAGACTCAAGGATAAAGGCTCTACCCTTTAAGGGTTAGGAGCACATTACTCCTGCCTTGAAATGTTTAAAATTGTAGGGAAATCCTAAAACTGATTTCTAATCAGGATATTGAAGAAATCATATTCATTCAATATAGGATTGGGCTCAGCAAATGCCTGTGTTGGATATCCTAAATATATTGGAAATAACTACTAGTATAAACTATATAGTAGTTTTCTATCTGCAGTATATTCTATACTGCAGATACACTGGCTACCTGTATAATATATACAGTAGTTCAGCCGGCATGTAGCCGGCATAGCTAGGTCTTGCCAGCATACCCGGCATGCTAGCTAGAGAGAGAGAGAGATAGCATGGAAAAAAGGCTACTCCTTAATGTGAATGTATACAGTAATTAAGGATGTAAAAGTCTAATTTGACTGCCTTTCTCCAGAAAGAAGGTTCTAATAGAAGGGGAGAATGTACCATTCAGGCTTCCATGCAGCTACAGTACTATTGCCGACAAGGTACCGCCGATACACTGCCGGCCGGCAAGCCTCCAGTAGTACCAGTACAGTCGGCGGGCTACCAACTGAGTCAGCACTATCTTTGCCGGCCTAGCCGGCAGTACCCCGCCAACAGGACCTGTAGCAGCAGTCCAAGAGAGGACTGAAGAACCTTGGGGACAGAAAGGGACTTCCCACTCACAGCCATCATGGCTGCCGGCATCCGCCAGCTACCGGCAGGGCCGGCAGTTGCCGACAGAAAATGTGGTTGGCGGCAGTATGCCCTGCTGTCAGCCAAAGACATGGCTACAGAGGGAGTCTGGCCGGCTCCGGCAACCTACCGGCAATGGTAAGGTTGCAAGATGCCGGCCTAAAGAAAGACAATGGCTCAGCCATCAAAAGTGGACAGAGGGGTAGGGAACAGGGTCCTGTAACGAGTGTGAAAGGAACTGGCAAAATTTGTCAGTCCTACCACCTGTTAAAAGAAACTCTGTTTCGGTATCAGCAGAATCCCAGGGAACAGGAGAGACTCAGTTCTCCATCCCAGAGATTGCCGACACAGTTAAGGGGATGGCAGCACTGCCGCCTCCTCTCAACAAAGAAGAAACAGAGTTCTAGTGCCACGTATCCTAGGCTAAAGAATATTACACTTTAGCCCAGAGTACTCTGGCACAGGACTAGTCTTTTAGTCGCAAGGAGAAGATGGTATCCTACCATAACTCTGAGTGCGGCTAATGAGGGCTAACCTCTGTTGCCGGCCATCTAGCCGGCAGGGGAATGATGGTATCCTACAACCCATTCGCCCTGCCGACAGGTCGCTGACATAAGACTAAATACTCTGAGATTCTAACTAAATCCCAAAACCTGCAGGTATACCACAACCAACGGTTAAGGGAAGAGGCAGAACAAACCCTAAGTTACCCTTAAATCTCCGAAGAGACGTGTAATGTTTCATAACATTCTAGGAGGTATCAGTCTCCACTGAATGAAAACAATACATGAGGGTAACCGGGGAAAGTCTGAACGTATAGTAAAACGTCTAGGTTAGGTTACCTAGGCTAGACGAGATCTCGGTTACCTAAATCACCGAAACTCTAACTATACAATCGACAGAGAAAGGGAAAAAATTATGCATATTATCAAATCTTTATAAGAATAATTGCCTAAATAGCTAAATAATTGAAATAATTAAATAAGGCTATTTAAAACTGGAAGTCGTTCTGCTATCTAAATAACACATGCCTAACGAACGACGGCGACATCGCGCCTCCAGTAACTGGCCTAGCTCTTAGGTACAATAAAATACTCTAATTTCATTGTGAAACAGGAGCTAAAATATACTCATAGTAAAGACCCGATACTCAACTTTCCTGAGGCGGAAGAAGATGGAGAAAGCATAATAATAATCCTGTAAAACGATCGAAAAGTTAGATCACTAGGGAATATCACCGAGCGAAATCTATACAAGAAAAGGAATGTCCACCATCATGGGAATGGCGCTGTTGTTTTCCCAATAGTAATATGAGAACGGGGTTAGCCTTTGGATGGCTCCCTTTTATTTTGCCACGTCCTCCTCGAAGCGTAAATAGCTATTAGGGATGTAGATAGCTATGAGACGTGTCAAGAATGCGTCCTCTGATTACGCGATATCCAATTTTGAGGGGTATTCGCTCCAGGAGTTAGAATTCTGGATACCTTTGGTAAATTCTCTGGGATATATCACTGTAGTCAAATATAACCTAGGACGCTCCTAATGAAGGAACTTCCATCAGGACGACATGGCTTGAGCCCCAAAATATATATATATATATATATATATATATATATATATATATATATATATATAGCTATTAGGGGTGTAGATAGCTATGAGACGTGTCAAGAATGCGTCCTCTGATTACGCGATATCCAATTTTGAGGGGTATTTGCTCCAGGAGTTAGAATTCTGGATACCTTTGGTAAATAATCTGGGATATATCACTGTAGTCAAATATAACCTAGGAAGCTCCTAATGAAGGAACTTCCATCAGGACGACATGGCTTGAGCCCCAATATATATATATATATATATATATATATATATATATGTATATATATATATATATATATATATATATATTGTATATATGCAGTATATATATGTATAATATATATACATATATATATATATATATATATACATATATATATATATATATATATGTATACATATATATATATATATATATATATTTATATATATATATATATATATATATATATATATATATATAAATATATATATATATATATATATATATATATATATTCATATATGTGTATATGTATATGATTTCATATATCGATATATGTATATATACAGTATATATATATATATATATATATATATATATATATATACATATATATACATATATATATATATATATATATATATATGAAACATACATACATATATATACATATATATATATATATATATATATATATATGTGTGTGTGTGTGTGTGTATGTGTATGTGTGTATTTGATTATATATGTTTTCTGGCAATCAATGAATACCTTCTTTACCGTATTATCTCAAGTGGCAATAGGGCTGGTTATGTATAGCTTGCAGTCAAAGGTGTAGAGATACACAAAGGTGTATAAAAATATAGGTAATACTCGATTTTTTAAAAATTATACATGAGAAAATATGTAATTGTTCTTAACTATTCCATGATTGGAAATAAGAAGCACTTGGAATGTGAAACCAGATTTTAGCATCAGTAATTGGGCTGTGAGGGTGACAAGTAAAGAGAAGGCGTTGATCAATCAATGATGATTTTTATCTCGATTCTCTAGCGATATTGTCTGGTATTGATATTTTGAAGTTGGTCAAGGATAATTCTGTATATTGTCAATTTTGTTGGGATTGCAAGTGATGTATGTGGCAAGAAGGTTGTTGGAGGCAGCATGAGGAAGGGCAGTGAATGGTGGAATGAAGGAGTGAAGGTAAAAGTGGAAGAGAAAAAGAGGGCTTTTGAAGAATGGCTGCAGATTAATAGTATAGAGAAGTATGAAAAATATAGAGAGAAAAATGTGGAAGTAAAGCGCAAGGTACGTGAGACAAAGAGGGCAGCTGACCTGAGTTGGGGTCAGGGATTGGGTCAGTCATATGAAGAGAATAAGAAGAAGTTTTGGAAAGAAGTGAAGAGAGTAAGGAAGACTGGCACAAGAATTGAAGAGACAGTGAAAGATGGAAATGGAAGGTTGTTAAAAGGAGAGGAGGCAAGGAAAAGATGGGCGGAATATTTTGAAAGTTTGCTGAATGTTGAAGAAAATAGGGAGGCAGATATAATTGCTGTTCCAGGTGTTGAGGTGCCAGTGATAGGAGATTGAGAATGAGAGAGAGATTACAATAGATGAAGTGAGGAGAGCACTAGATGAAACGAGAGTAGGAAAAGCATCTGGTATGGATGGTGTGAAAGCTGAGATGTTGAAGGAAGGGGGGTGTGTGACTGTACTTGAATGGTTAGTGAGATTGTTTAATGTGTTTTGTGTTGTCAATGGTACCAGTAGATTGGGTTTGTGCATGTGTTGTACCTCTATATAAGAGTAAGGGAGATGTGCATGAGTGTTGTAATTCAAGAGGTATTAGTTTGTTGAGTGTAGTTGGAAAAGTGTATGGTAGATTAATGATTAATAGGATTAAGGATAAAACAGAGAATGCAATCTTGGAAGTACAGGGTGGTTTTAGAAGAGGTAGGGGTTGTATGAATCAGATTTTTACAGTTAGGCAGATATGCAAAAAATATTTAGCAAAAGGTAAGGAGGTGTATGTTGCTTTTATGGATCTGGAGAAAGCATATGATAGAGTTGATAGAGAAGCAATGTGGAATGTGATGAGGTTATATGGAGTTGGTGGAAGGTTGTTGCAAGCAGTGAAAAGTTTCTACAAAGGTAGTAAAGCATGTGATAGAATAGGAAATTAAGTGAGTGATTGGTTTCCGGTGAGAGTGGGGCTGAGACAGGGATGTGTGATGTCGCTGTGGTTGTTTAACTTGTATGTTGATGGAGTGGTGAGAGAGGTGAATGCCCGAGTGCTTGAACGAGGATTAAAACTGGTAGGCGAAAATGACCATGAATAGGAGCTAAATCAGTTGTTGTTTGCGGATGATACTGTACTGGTAGCAGACACAGATGAGAAGCTTGACCGACTAGTGACAGAGTTTGGAAGGGTGTGTGTGAGAGAAGGAAGTTGAGAGTTAATGTGGGTAAGAGTAAGGTTATGAGATGTACGAGAAGGGAAGGTGGTGCAAGGTTGAATGTCACGTTGATTGGAGAGTTACTTGAGGAGGTGGATCAGTTTAAGTACTTGGAGTCTGTTGTTGCAGCAAATGGTGGAGTGGAAGCAGATGTACGTCAGAGAGTGAATGAAGGTTGCAGAGTGTTGGGGGCAGTTAAGGGAGTAGTAAAAAATAGAGGGTTGGGCATGAATGTAAAGAGAGTTCTATATGAGAAAGTGATTGTACCAACTATGGTGTATGGATCGGAGTTGTGGGTAATGAAAGTGATGGAGAGACAGAAATTGAATGTGTTTGAGATGAAGTGTCTAAGGAGTATGGCTGGTGTATCTCGAGTAGATAGGGTTAGGAACGAAGTGGTGAGGGAGAGAACGGGTGTAAGAAATGAGTTAGCGGCTAGAGTGGATATGAATGTGTTGAGGTGGATTGGCCATGTTGAGAGAATGGAAAATGGCTGTCTGCTAAAGATGGTGATGAATGCAAGAGTTGATGGGAGAAGTACAAGAGGAAGGCCAAGGTTTGAGTGGATGGATGGTGTGAAGAAAGCCCTGGGTGATAGGAGGATAGATATGAGAGAGGCAAGAGAGCGTGCTAGAAATAGGAATGAATGGCGAGCGATTGTGACGCAGTTCCGGTAGGCCCGGCTGCTTCCTCCGGTGCCTTAGATGACCGCAGAGGTAGCAGCAGTAGGGGATTCAGCATTATGAAGCTTATTCTGTGGTGGATAATGTGGGAGGTTGGGCTGTGGCACCCTAGCAGTACCAGCTGAACTCGGTTGAGTCCCTGGTTAGGCTGGAGGAACGTAGAGAGTAGAGGTCCCCTTTTTTGTTTGTTTCATTTGTTGATGTTGGCTACCCCCCAAAATTCGGGGAAGTGCCTTTGGTATATGTATGTATGTATGTCAATTGAATTGAGGATTTTTTTTATATTTATAATCCCTATTATTATTATTATTATTATTATTATTCGCATCATCATCATCATTATTATTATTATTATTATTATTATTATTATTATTATTATTATTATTATTATTATTATTATTATTATTATTTTTATTATTAGCAAAGCTACAATTCTAATTGGAAAAGCAGAATTCCATAGCTTCAAGGGCTCCATCAGGAAACAACCCAGTGAAGAAAGGAAATAAAGAAATAAATAAACAAGATGATTAGTAATGAACGATTTATATAAATATTTTCAAGATGAGTAGCAACACTAAAATAAATATTTCATATATAAAAAAAATAACTGTGAGGATAATCTTTTGAATTTCCATAGATTCAACTGCCTGAATAGAAAGATCATTCCATAATTTCGTTATATATAGAATAAATCTTAGAAAAGACTGTGTAGTATTGACCATTATGATGGAGAAGGCATGACTCTTAGAATTAATTAGGGACCTAGTTTTGCTAGCAGGATGGTACTGCTTGTGAAGATCTGAATGTAAAAGGTTTTCAGTATTAAAGAAAAAAAAAATCTTACGGAACATGCATAAAGACGTAACTGAACGGTGGTGCCAGAGATTATAAGAAATATGAAATTTAAGAGACCGTAAGTTCTTGTGTAACAAATTAACATTAGATTCTACAGCTGAAGACCGGACAGGATAACAATAATCGAGATGAAGGACACTAAGATCAATATTTATAAAGCTATCATATCTTTGTTAGAGCCGACTTTTATATTATTATTATTATTATTATTATTATTATTATTATTATTATTATTATTATTAAATGCTAAGCTACAACCCTAGTTGGAAAAGCAGGATGATATAAGCCCAGGGGCCCCAACATGGAAAATAGCTCAGTGAGGAAAGGAAACAGGGAAAAATAAAATATTTTAAGAATAGTAATAACATTAAGATAAATATTTCCTAAATAAACAATAAAAATTTCAACAAAACAAGAGGAAGAGAAACTAGATAGAACATTGTGCCTGATTATACCCTCAAGCAAGAGAACTCTAACCCAAGACAGTGGAAGACCATGGTACAGAGGCTATAGCACTACCCAAGACTAGAGAACAATGGTTTGATTTTGGAGTGTCCTCCTAGAAGAGCTGCTTACCATAGCTGAAGAGTCTCTTCTATCCTTACCAAGAGGAAAGTAGCCACTGAACAATTACACTGCGGTAGTTAACCCCTTGGGTGAAAAAGAATTGTTTTATAATCTCAGTGTTGTCAGGTGTATGAGGACAGTGGAGAATCTAAAAATAGGCCATAAATAAATATAACAAAGGTTTTATGGAAGGCAAGTGACTGCTGATATGAGACTGAATTTTAGGTTTTACTAGGTTACATCTTCAATCTCATGTAAAACAATTAGGTTTCTACGCTGAGATATTTTGTAGGCAGATATTCTTAGTTAACTGAAATGAGAACAACCATATACAAATGCAAAAATCTTGAAGTCCCAACGGAATTTTTCCTCAAACAGAAAAAAGTTTAACTTTAGCCTATTTTACTGAATTTTATGACATATCTTAGGAAAAAAAAAGAGAGGTTAAGCAGCAATAAGTTGACTTAGACCCTGCTTCGATATAGGATATGTAACCCTTTAATGCCTAGGAACCAACTCTACACTTGAATTAAGAGGCAGCATATCATCAGATTAAGATGTCCCACATCTGATTAGGAGGTTGGAATAGCAAAAGAGCTTGCCTGTAGTAATAACTCCTCGGAATCAGGTTTTACATGACGTGGAGTCACTTTTCATCATCATGAATGTTAGTAGGGTAATGCATGTTATAATAAAAAAAGTAATGAAGCATGGTCCATCCCCCTCTATAAAGCTATGAAGAAAACCCTGAATATAATATTTTCTGCATGTGTATCAAAGTGCTTTCCTTCAGAAGAAAAGACTCTCTCTTCGGACTTTTTGCTCTGCTGCAGTGAGAAAAAGATCGAATGAAAAAGAAAAAGCGCAAGAGTCTCATGCTAGTATGTTGACAGGCCTTATGTGACCCTTCATCAACACAGACACAATATAAGTACTCACAAATACATTCCAAGGCAAATAATAATGATCAGACTCCTTCCTTGAAATTTTCCAAAGCTTTCATGATGAGAATGCAGACTCAACTGTCTATACAAAGGCCACATATCTGTATACTTTCCTGACTGTGACATAAAAGTTCTTCACCCAGTAGCTCAGGCTTGATATTAATAACTACATTTGTTATGTTTGCTATTAATACTACTGCTTAGGTGTTCCCATGAGGAGCTTGAGAGAGTTCTCTAAAAACTTGTAGATTTGTTTTTTCTTTTTTTGCAAGTAACTTAGACAAGGGAGATCCTCAGTCATTCATGTGATAGATGTTAACAATCATAACATTGTCAATGAAATAAACTTTTATTATCGCAACCAGATTATGGCAAAAAAAAAAAAAAAAAAAGAAGATGAATTGCAGCCACCAACGTCTATCCTGCTGATAGGAAAGCATATATAAAATCATAATTTCCATCTGTCTTAATAAGGGTTATTAGTTCTCACAACATTGGCAGAACTGCAGAGATACAACCTAATATATAGATATTTCCAAAAATGCAAATAATATAAGCCTAATCTTGCATTATATATAGAAATGACCATGATAAAATATTGAGAAGGTTAATATATCTCCTTCAAGATGGTGCTATCAAGTGTGTCATGATTAACACGGCAAAAGGCAGCAGCAAAATCCTGGTAAACAATATGAACTTCTTCACCACAATCAAGAGATATTCACAATTCATTGGTAATTTTAAGAAGGGCATCACATACTCCATAGCCTTTGCAAAAGCCAAATGGCAAACTAAGCTGCGGATTACTACCTTCAATGTTATTTGTCAATAAGGTTGTCATTGGCATAAAATATGTAGAATAATAACGGAACAATAATAAGAGTTATTATTTTTTTTTTTTCAACTGGGTTTTTTGATGCGGAGATAATAAAGCCTAATTGTATGGGGAGTAAAGTCTTAACAGATATTCTTTTTAATAAGATAAAATTATTCTTTTTTACTGTGATAAAAAAGGCATAAAGAACATTTTGCTTTTGTCCTAAAACTTTGAGAGAATGTGCAACTACAGTATATAATATTAGGTATTTTGCTTGAATTGCCATTGATAAAAAGTGTTCACCTTAAGAAGGCCTGAAAAAAGACGATTTCTTTGGAAACAAGACGAAATAATTTCTTACTAAAATCAGTAACGTCAAAGTAACCTGGCGTTAAGAATTCACAATTGCATTCAAGCCAGTGAAGAAGAAAATTAACGTTCTAATTAATAATAGTAATAATAATAATAACGTACAGGTTTCAGACGTCTCCTTTGCTTATTATTATTATTATTATTATTATTATTATTATTATTTGCTAAGCTACAACCGTAGTTGGAAAAGAAGGATTTTATAAGCCCAAAGGGTCCAACAAGGAAAATAGCCCAGTGAGGAAAGAAAATAAGGAAATAAACTACAAGAGAAGTAATGAACAATATAAAATATTTTAAGAACGGTGATAACCGTGAAATAGATCTTCCATTTATAAAATACTGTATGAAAACGTAAAAAAAAATTCAGGAGGAAGAGAAATAAGACAGAAAAGTGTGCCCGGGTGTACCCTCAAGCAAGAGACCTCTAACCCAAGACAGTGGAAGACTTTGGTATAGAGGCTATGGCACTACCTACGACTGGAGAACAAGGGTTTGATTTTGGAGTGTCCTTCTCTGCTTACCATAGCTTAAGAGTTTCTTCTAACCCTGCCAAGAGGGAAGTAGCCACTGAACAATTACAGTGCAGTAGTTAACTTCTTGAGTGAAGAAGAATTGCTTGGTAATCTCAGTGTTATCAAGTATATGAAGACATAGGTGAAAATCCTCCTTTCGATATAACAAGCCATTAAAAATTTTGGGACTTATCCGTATAAAAATGTCTTTGCAAATTCCAGCAAAATTTGCGCGGGTGAGAAAAGCTCAGCTTTCATGATTTTCAGCTTGTTCAATCTTTATGTGGGTTTTGGAACAAAAAAGCCATTCATTGTTCGGTTTCATGAAATAACCACTAATGATTTTATATAACAGGCCATAGAAATACCATACATAAGCTAAAGGGCAAACAATCTCAAAACGTGATAATTTACTAGTGTATTAAATATCCACAGGAGAAATATCATGGATAGCTATTAGCAACACTATTTTGGAATTTTCATTTCACATCCCAGTGAAGTGAAAAAAAAAAGATTCCATTTACTTTACCATGTAAATCTTATTTTTTTATCACATTTTTTTACTAATATATATATATATATATATATATATATATATATATATATATATATATATATATATATATGTGTGTGTGTGTGTGTGTGTGTGTGTTTTTCCGTCTTTTTATGAGTGATACGCTTATATACTGTGTAATACATATTAGTTCTCTGTTCCATTACTCTTAGAATTTAATTCATGATTATCCTTTTGTTGCAATATCATAGTGTTAATGCTCGTAAAATAACTTGAATTATTCTTCTGAATTTTGAAACCAAAGCTTTAAAGAATATGAAGATAGGGCATCCAATTTTTCCATTCAATGGAATCATAATACATGCTGTGCATGTTAAGGCAACACTTATCTCTTCCTTTCCTCCTGATAAATATCAAATGAGTCTTTTGTAAGATCTGCCTTCAGACTCGTCGAAGAATTTAGTTTGATCAAGTAAAATAGGTTAATATTTGAAGTTGTGGAAGAGAATTATATGTGTATTGTTTATTATTCATATTATTGTTTTTGTTGTAGTTGTACATAAAACTGAAAATGGGTGGAAAGGAAAGAAAATATGCCATTATATGAGTTAACAGACAACTCAAATATTTCATAACAGTAACGTCGTTTTGTATATGTACCTACTTTTTGTAATTTACTGAAATATATATATATATATATATATATATATATATATATATATATATATATATATATATATATATATATATATATATATATATATATATATATATATATATATATATATATATATATATATATATATATATATATAACACACATATATATATATATATATATATATATATATATATATATATATATATATATACATATATATATATATATATATATATATATATATATATATATATATATATAAATATATATATACAGATATATATATATATATATATATATATATATATATATATATATATATATATATAGTGTGTGTGTGTGTGTGTGCGTGTGTGTGTGTGTGTGTGTGAGAGAGAGAGAGAGAGAGAGAGAGAGAGAGAGAGAGAGAGAGAGAGAGAGAGAGAGAGAGAGAGAGAGCTGTATCTATCTACAATTTAATATGTGGCTTTCAGGCATTTTTCTTTTTTTTTTTTTGTCACGAACTCCAGTATCTTGAGATTTATTTAGTTTAAATTCCAACATTACTTCTTACATTTTATCCCCCCCCCCTCTCTCTCTCTCTGTCTACAAATCCCGCAATCCTAATAAATTTCGAGCTACATATCCAAAATAAATGAAATTTCCGGGAGATTCCAAAACAGCCGAAAGTTAATCGAGTACCACTTTACTGGATACTGTCCATTTGTCCGTACCACATCCAGAGTTTCCCCAGGGTCTCTTTTCTTTTATTTCTAGTATAATAGCTATCTTCCACTTCTCAAGGAACATGTTTTTTTCGATCCTCGCTTTCTTTGTTATTTGAAGATGTCTCGTTTTCAACTGGAAAATCAACGTCTTTCTACCGGACTATCTCTTTTTCCTACATTAATGTATTATCAACGTGAACCTAGCAATATAAACATCAGTTTATTTGAATGTCATCCTCTACACATGGTGATTACCAATCTCTTACGTTATAATTTGGAGAATTGGCAAATATATGTAGTATCACGTCAAACCTTTACATTTTGTCACTAATTTTGTAAAGAAACAATCTATAAACTATATTAAGTAAACGAAACCGATTAAATGTGCCCATAATTATCCTTATCTGCATAATGAGTGAAGTTCTTAGGGGTAGGAAGTTAGCTAAGGAACCAAGCACTAGTTGAAATACAGGCCAGGTAGTACAACATTGATCCCTCTCTTGTTATGGCCAATTTTTCCTTTGCCAACACATGCCCCGAATAGTCTGGCCTACTCTTTACACATTCCCTTCTTTCCTCATACACCTAATAACAGTACGATAACCAAAAATCCCTCTTCACGCAAAGGGCTCATTACATCACTAATTGTTCACTAACTACTTTCCACTTGGTAAGTGTAGAAAAGACTATTTAGATATGATAAGCAGCTCTTCTATGAGATGGGCACTCCATATTCAAGCCATTGTTCTGTGGTCTTGAGTAGTGTCATAGCCTCTGTACTGTGTATGTTCTTCCACTGCCTTGGGTTAGAATTTTCTTGCTTGAAGGTAAACCCAGGAACCCTATTTTATCTGTTTCTTTATTTCCTTTCCTCCATGGGCTATTTTCTGTGTTGGTACCCTTGGGATTATAGCATCCTGTTTCTCCCACTATGGTTATAGCTTAGTTAATAACAAGAATAATTAGAAAGAAAGCTGCTTAGCTCTGTTGCTATAGACTATTGAACCATTATTGTATCCTTTCTTTTCTTCCTTTAGCTTTGTCGGAGTTAGGTTTTAGTTTACTGTATTACGTTATTTCTATAATTTCAACCAGAATTGGGAATCCCATTTTGATCCTTCAAAGACTGATCTTGAAGGTTTTATTCATTAATTGGGGAAGAAAACAGGTATAAAATACAAGATATTAGTAATCTCTGTATGAAAATATGAAATGGACTCTGGAAAACTAAAACCCAGAAACTAATGACGCGAGGGAGGCTTCGATTAAGTAATAGTTCCTGGTGAAGTTTTCACTTATTAAACCTTCTGGTTCCTCGTTATATATTCAACACTGGTAGCAAAAGCATGGAGAACGGGTTAGGTAGCTAGAGTATGTAGGCTATGAATAACAGGTGGAGGAAAGGAACTTTGGGAAGATGAAACGCCACACTTGATAGTTCTAGCATCAGGGGATGATGGTTTGCTATCACTATATAAATTATGATCCACACATGGTTTGTTGGAGATAGGGGTGTGGTCCATGGTGCTACGGGCTGTACTGACAGGTTTTAACATCAGAGACTCAGTAGTGAAATGTTGTGGTCAGTGTTCCTGTTTAGGTGAACTTTAACATCGTCACTCAAAGCAAGTTCCTCCTCAATATTAGCAAGAGTACTGGTTCCTGTGTATTCCATAGTGAAGGTCAAATGGTGCGTTAACAACGTCCGTATATAAGTTGATCTCTCTGGTACAGAGACGTAGCCATGATGAGGATACCCACGTCACACAAGCTGCATTGTGCATGTGCTTGTCAGAAATAACTTGAACATAGGGGTAAGGCCAAGCGAACAAGATATTTAATCAGGAACAGATTCAAAGTCCAAAAACTCGTAAACACACGAATGTCACATCACTGATCACCGAGCCTCACGACAAAATTCAGTCAATTCTAGGTGGAGGTAGCTCTTGGTATCCCTCGGATAATTGAGAAAGTTTGCAGACGACTCACAAGTGGGTGGGGTGATGAGTAACCTAATTTAAAGATGGCTCCCCGATGAGAGAGAGAGAAATTTACGTTACTTAAATCATGACGGTCATCTGCTTCCATATATATGATATTTTTACTTAATAGCGACTACATGTCAAGAACAGCTATAAGATTATACACATACAGAGAATAAGAGAATCTAAGGAATATTTTTATCTCACCTGTAGAGAAATTTAGAATAAAGGAACCTATATCAACTATTCAGGATACATTTATTCCTTAAAAAAAATCTAAGATATATACCATGAAGAAGAAAAAATGCTTCACATTCTTTTTTTTTAAATCATTGCTAAAAGGTCGTTAAAAACTACTGCTAGAGAGTTTTGCGGTGTTTTAACAAACCAGACAGTACTACATTTAATCTTTCTCTCTGGTTAGGTTCATCTTCCCTTTGCCTACACACACACACACACACACACACACAAACATCGAGAAGTCTGGTCTGTTCTTTACTTATTCTCCTCTGTGTTCATACACCTGACAACAGTAAGATTACCAAACAATTCTTCTTCACCCAAGGGGCTACTGCACTGTAATTGTTAAGTGGCTAGTTAACTCTTGTTAAGGGTAGAAGAGACTCTTTAGCTTTAGTCAGCAGCTCTTCTAGAAGAAGGACATTAAAAAATCAAACCATTGTTCTCTAGTCTTGGGTAGTGCCATAACCTCTGTACCATGATCTTCAACTTTCTTGAGATTTGAGTCATCTTGTTTTAGGGTACAGTAGGTCACGCTGTTTTGTCTTGTTTCTTTTCCTTTTGTCTTGTTAAACTTTTTTTTTTATAGTTTATGTATGATATATTGATTTTAATGTTGCTACTCTTCTCAAAAACTTTGTTTTTTCTTGCTTCCTTTCCTCACTGGGCTATTTTTCCTGTTGGAGCCCCTGGGATTATATCATACTGCTTTTCCAACTAGTGTTGTAGCTTAGCAAGTAATAATAATAATAATAATAATAATAATAATAATAATAATAATAATAATAATAATAATAATATAGGATTTCATGTACAAGCCATAAACCTTTTGGATGAATTAATTTCGAAAATAAAATATATCTTCGGTGTAAAAGATTTGTCTAAGTAGTTCTGGATCACTTGGGTCGCCAGTAATAAGAAATGTATAAAAGCAATTTTTGGAATTGGATATCATAATTACCACAAAGGAAAAACATGAACATTTTGTCTTTTCATATGGAGAAGTTTATATATACGAAAAACGTAAATCAAGACTAGTACGTTTAGAAAGTCATGATAATCTTCACATTTACAAGGATCGTATATATGCTGTCATAATATTCGTATAACATTACTTGTATTTTCACAAAAAGATCCTTTCCTCCTAATTATAATAATTAATGGCCTGTTCTGAAGCTGTCATTGATAGTAAGAATTTCATCCACTGATACCTATGAATGGATCGGAAATTACCCTTTGACAGTAATCTGTTACATGAGAATTGGCTCCCTAAAATTACTTCTGTAATAGTGGTACCACAATTTACTATGAATGGTTACCTCTATATTATTCTTTCAAACCATGACTTTAATTAACTGTATTTCGCTCAAATATGTTGTTTTATCGGGTTTTGAGACCTGAGTGACTTAATGAAAAAGCCTTATAGTGAGAAAAAACAAATCCAACATTTTCTTTTTCTTTATAATTTTTCCTTCTCCTTTGTTTCCTATACTGTATATCCCTTGCCCACTAACGACCAGTGTAGGTCTGCACCCATTTACTCACTGATAGTCAGACACTTCTAATTCCATAATTTTTTGGCTCTTGAATGAGAACCATGATTACCCTTGGATAGAAAATTATTCCCACCTACGAATACCTTTTTGCAAATTAGGCCTATATAAAGATATCAGGATAATCCACCTTCGTTCCAATATTTACCAGGATCTGGGCATGGTGTCTGTGATGCTTAGAGCAGAAACTTTAATTTTTCTTGTGAACGAGTTTGTGTATGCATGTACAGTATATGAGAGTGTAGAAATAGTTGATTGGAGAATGGTAATTGCATTCATGGGAAATAGTCGAATTGACTAGTTAGGTGGTCCTTACTTTCTGTTTTGTTTTGGTGTTCGGTCATGGACGGAAAGTAAACTGAATGATTGCCATTTGTTGATATTAAATGTAAATGTTTAACTTTCCCCTTTTTGTATTCTAATTGAATCAATTACTTAAATGGTAAATGCATTCCTTATAAGGAAACAGTTTTGATATCCCGTCTTTATTTTTCAACGATTGTTCGAGAGTATTTTTGTCCTCTCTGGGCTCATTTGGTTTTTGTAATGTCAGGATTTTTTGTATACCTGTACTGCTGTTATTCCTAATAAGGAAAGGAGCAGTATCGGTCTTAATTTATGTTGTATTAATTTAAGCTTAGGTTAAGTTAGGTGCCTTTTCATTCATATAACCTGTTGATTAGCCTAGTTTTGCTATTAGCATAATATGCTGTATTTTCATTAGAAGTAACTGATGATAACTTGCTTTGCATTGACTTGATTACGTTAAGTTTTAATTTTTCCTTGGGTAATTTAGTATTAGTTAAAAGCATTGTTCAAGATGGATGAGGCTGAAATAAAAAAGTTAATTAGAAAGAGGGCCTATGTTAAGGGTTTAATAACTCTTGATATTAGGAGGATTGACTCTTTAATGGTCATTTGTTGCAAGAATTCATTCACAATATTGATGCTAATTTAGTAATAGTTGAGAATTTTGATGCAAGAATTTGTGAAATTGCTGCTGAAGATGAACTAGATAGTATTATGCAAGCAGCAAGAGATTATCATTGAAATACAGAAAACTCTGTCTGAATTTAGAGTAAAATTTTATAATTTGTTTGGAGATAAGAATACTCCTCAAAATAGTTCTAGTAAAATTGTAAAGTTGCCTCTCCCTCCTATCCAAATTCAGAAGTTTGAAAACAATGCAGCTAATCCACTTGCTTATTTTAACTTTAAGAAGGGCTTTAATAATGCTTTGGCTGGTATGCCTAACCTAATTGATGCTCAAAAGTTTATTTATTTAAAGGGTTATTTGTTAGGTGAAGCTTTAAGTGTAGTAGAAAACATTACAGTAGATGATGAGGGTTTTGATTTGGCTTTTAAGCAATTAGATCTTAATTTTCTGGATCAAGACAACATAATTGACCAAGTAATAGGTGAAGTTTTGAACACTTCTGAAGTAAAATACCTTAGTGAAGTAGAATCTTTAGTCAGATCTTTGAATAATAAATTCATTGACTTGAAGGGACTTGGTATAGATCTGATTGAAGTTGATTCTGCTGCTCAATTGCTAACTAGCAAAATTGTTAATAGGAAACTTCCTGGATATTTTTTGATAGAACTTTCTAGAACTACAGGATCTTTCTATCCTAATTTTAACGAGTTATTAGATATTTATCAGAGTATTATTGCACGCCTTAGTTTAGGTCATAATGAAAATTCTGGTGCAAAACCTAAAGTTAAGTATGAAGGTAAAGAAGTTAAATTTGAAGTTAAAGATCGTAATTTCCAACAGTCAAAGTTTAGTAATAGATCTACTGCTAGTAGTGATTCTAATAAAGTTCAATTTACCAGTAAACCTTTATCTTTTGTTAGATGTAAATTTTGTAAAGAAAATGGTCATAACTCTTCTAGATGTACTAGGTTTGATACTTTGCAATCTAGGAAGAATAGGGCTGAAGAACTAACTTTATGCATTAAATGCTTGAGTGATAGGCATGGGGCCTCAGAATATCCGGGAAATAAATCATCATTACCTTATAAATGTTTTTTCTTGTAATAAAACTGAACATCATGGAGCAATGTGCCCTCATGCTAGTAAGGATCTTGGTAAAAAAAATGATTAAGTTGTCAATCAGGGTCTGAAATATTTGTTCCCTTTATTACCCTCAAAGTCGGTAGGGGTAGGAAATCTTTTAAATGTTGTTTTCTATTAGACACTGGAGCCCAGTTTAGTGTTATCAACAAACAAATTGTTGATAGCAGATTAGGAGATTATTGGGGTGCTCCTTTATCTAGGTTAGTTTCTTCTTTTGGGTTGCCAGCTAGAGTTAGTGATGGATTTCACTTGGTAGCTGATTTAACAATGCCTTGTGGGAAAAAGACTAGATGTATGTTTTTTGCATTGAAAAATTTTAATCTTTCCATACAAATTCCTATGTTGCCTTCTGTAGTTAAAAATATGGAATCTGCTGGTTATTCTGTATGTAATAATTACCCAGGGAGGAATTCTGAAATTGTAAATATATTAGGTATCCTAGGGAATGATATCCTTCAGGAATTTAATCAGTTAGATTTAGACTCTGTAGAGTTTTTTAATATTAAGGTTAGAGTAATTAAGTTGGCCAATGGGGTTATTCCATTTGGTACAGTAGTCAATTTTGTTCATCCTTCACAAAGAAAGCTTTTTTATAAGAGAATTGATTCCTATGAACCTTGTAAACCAGTAAGAGAGGTAGAGTCTTGTCCTAAAATTGATAGTAATAAAGTCTTGGAAAATAGACCAAGAGGTAATGGTAAAACTAAATCTGTTAGGTTTATTCCTAATAAGGAAATTAAATATGTACCTGAATGTAACAGAGAATCCTAAGTTTTTTATAGTTCTTCCCATAATTTGGAGATTAAACAGACTTCTAAGCCTGATAAGAATAGACTTCTGGAATTTATTCCGCCTAAGCAACTTGGAAAACAAAAGCTATTAGTAAATTTTGCAGTTAATCCTGTACGCTATAAGTTCGATCCATTGAATGATATCTTTCCTGAATCTTGTGTCGAGTATGGACTCGACAATTTCTACAACATAGAATCGATTGGGATTAAAGATGAAAATTCCCTTCCTTATGAAGACCAACTAGTTCCTGAATTTGCGAAATCAATTTCTTTTCATGAAAGACATTATCATGTTCAGTTACCATGGAAAAAGGATTTAATTGAAAAAGTCCCAAACAATTTAAAGATTTCTTTGGCAGTTGCTGAACGGATTTATTCTAAATTAGAAGATCAGAATATATCCTCTAAATATGAGGAAGTTTTTGATAGACAGGAGGAGCTTGGCATTATTGAGCCTGTTAAAAATAGAGCCGCAGGTCAAGTATTCATTCCTCATCGTCCTGTCATCAGAAATGATGAAAATGTCACCACTAAAATCCGTCCTGTATTTAATTGTAGTTTAAAGGTGGGAAAAGCTCCTTCATTAAATGAAGCCGCGATCCCTGGTATTGATTTGATGAACAACTTGTCTTTGGTTTTGTATTTCAGGAATAATGATTATGTAGTTGTAGCTGACATAGTGAAGGCTTTTCTCCAAGTTAGGTTATCTTTAGAGTCTGATCGCAATTGATTTTGTTTCTTTAGAAAGATAAATGGGAAGTTTGTTGCCTATAGATATACAGTAATACCATAATTGTTGGATTTGTAAGTTCTCCCTTTATATTGAATTATATTATTCAACATCATTTGTCTAGCTATAGAGGGAATGAAGTAGCTTCTCTGATTAAAGACAAATTTTATATGGATAACTTATTGCTCTCTTCTAATCAGGGAGCCCAGATGCCATTTATTATCAATTCTATTGAGAAAATTATGAATTCAGGGGGGTTGCCTTTACGGGAGTTGGGTTCTAACATTCCTGCTTTGTCGTCTACTCTTGATGAAGATGAAAAGGTAGCTTCTTCTGAAATGAAAATTTTAGGATATAATTATGACTCTGACCAAGATACCTTACAATTAAAGGTTAAGCAACTGAACAAGGGTGCTTCCTCAAAGCGTCAGATTTTGTCGGCTTTGTCATCTGTCTTTGATCCTATTGGTATATTTGCTCCTATAATGCTGAAGGGCAAGTTTATTATTCGTAAGTTGTGCCAGCAAGTTACGAACTGGGATGAAACAGCTAGTGCTGAAATTTCTAAACTATGGATTAAATTTTGTAATTCTTACAGTGAAGTTAGTCAAACTTCTTTTTCTAGACAAACTTATAAAAGTGATACTCCTGTCAAGCTGTTTTTGTTTGCCGATGTTTCTAAGGAAGCTTATGGTTGTGCTATGTATGCTGTGCAAGGTGATCATAGTTCCCTGATATTTGCTAAGAATAAAGTTAGCCCTATTAAGGAGAAGACTCTCCCTACTTGAGAACTTTTGGCTGCTCAATTAGCTTTGAAGTGTTTTGACACTATTTTTGAAAGTAATCTATTAAATTGTGCTAAAATTGAAAGCATAACTCTTTTTATAGATAGCCAAGTAGTTCTTAGTTGGATTCTAACTAATAGGGCTCCTAAGAGAAACACATTTGTAAATAATAGGTTGAAGGAAATTTGTAATCTGTTAGATAGGATTTCTGATAGATTTTGTAGAGTTTCATTAGCTTATATTCCTTCATCTAGCAATCAGGCTGATTTACTAACTAAACCTTGTACTAGTAAGCCCTTTCTTGAAAATTTCAGTCTTTGGATCAAAGGGCCTTCTTGGATGAATTCTCCTGACGAGTGGTTTAAGGGTCTTTTGGGTTGTATTCATGATAATGTGAAGGGTGACTTAATTTCTCCTGTAATGTTCCCTAAAAAGGAACCTCTTGTAAATATTAGTAATTTTTCTAGTTTTTCTAGACTTATAAGTGTAGTTTATAAGGTATTTACTGTTGTACATAAGTTTAGGAAAATTCAAGCTGACCCTGTTGAAGCAGCTTCTAATTACCTTCTAAGGTTGATGCAAGAGGAAGCTTTTCCTCTTGAATTATCTTATCTGAAGAATAGAGACTCTTCAGTGGAAGTTCCACCTTTAGTTAGGCAGTTCAATTTGTTTTTGGACGATAATGGTATAATGCGAACGAAAGGTCAGATTGACAAAAATATTACTTTGAAATTTGATATTGTCAATCCTATTCTTGTGGACAAGAAGCATCATTTGACTCGGTTGCTCATTTATTATGCCCATTGTAATTTTTTGCGCATGCATGGTTTGTGGATTGTAAAGGCCAGGCGAGCAGTTTTGTCTGTCCTGAAGGATTGTATTGTATGCAAGCGTTATAATGCTAGCTCAGTGAAGTACCCTTCTCCTTCTTCGCTTCCTTCTTCCAGGGTTAATTTGAGTGTGCTTTTTGCTCATACTGGTGTAGATTATACAGGCCACTTATGGTTGAAGGAGAAAAATGGAGAAAAATTTAAGGTGTACATTCTTATTTTCACTTGTTTTAATACAAGAGCTATACATTTGGAAGTTGTCCAGTCTATGTCAACCTCAGAATTTATATTGGCTTTTATTAGGTTTTCTAATAGGTTTGGTGTTCCTGTCGTTGTTTATTCTCACAATGCCAAATCCTTTGTTCAGGCTGGGAATATAATTTAACAGTTACTTACTTCTTCTGAGTTTGAGGAGAAGTTTAGGGGCGCTTCAATTTCACATAATACCATCCCTGTGTACGCAGCGTGGTATGGTGCTGTTTGGGAAAGATTAATTGAAACAGTGAAGCATTGCCTTTTTAAAACTCTTGGTAGATATACTCCTTCATTCTCTGAATTTATTACTTTCCTCTCTGACATTCAGAAAATTTTGAATAATAGGCCTTTAACTTATAGATCTTGTAAAAATGAGTTAGATATAATTTCTCCTAATCATTTCTTGGTTGGCAGATTTATTCCTTCTTTAATGTTTGGTGATTCTGAACAAGTTCCTGAGTAGGAGTATGATGAGGAGGATGAATATTCTTCTCTCCTTGCTCGTACTTTAGAAACTAGGGATGGACTTTACGAAAGCTTTAAGGAAAAGTGGCTTTCTGAATATCTATTAAGTTTGAAAGAAAAGGAAAGATCTTCTTTTCAGCCTCCAAGAAAGTGGGAAAAGGGGGAAATTGCTCTCTTTAAATTGCCTTCAAAATCTAGAACTTATTGGCCATTAGTTAGAATTGTTGAAGCGTTCAGTGACGACGAAGGGGTTGTACGTAATGTTTGTATTGTTAAGCCTGATAAAACTGAAAGTGTAATTAATGTTAGTTTTTTAATACCTTTAGAATTATATTCTGAGCTTAATGATCCTAATTTATATGTTCAAATTGAACAAGAGGACAATGTTGGTAATTTTGAGACATGAAATACCTGACACTGGAACAGCTTCGCCGGATGAAGTATCTACTAGGCCTACCCGCAGCACTGCTCGTGCCTCCAGAAACTTGATAAGAAACTTAGCTCGGGAGGGTAGATTGTAAATAATGTTTTTTTCGTTATGTAAGTGTTCTTTTGCTGTAGAGTTAATCTGTCAAAATGGTTCTTTGTGTAACCACTTTTCTTTTTGTTGTTTGGGGAAGATGTAGAAATAGTTGATTGGAGAATGGTAATTGCATTCATGGGAAATAGTCGAATTGACTAGTTAGGTCGTTCTTACTTTCTGTTTTGTTTTGGTGTTCGGTCATGGACGGAAAGTAAACTGAATGATTGCCATTTGTTAATATTAAACGTAAAGGTTTAACTTTCCCCTTTTTGTATTCTAATTGAATTAATTACTTAAATGGTAAATGCATTCCTTATGAGGAGACAGTTTTTATTTCCCATCTTTATTTTTCAACGATTGTTCGAGAGTATTCGAATAAAGGAAAGAAAACGGGAGTTGTTCTCCAGTTGATTCAGACTGGAAGTCAGTTGAGCTCAAGTCGTTACACGATCACTGTCGGCCGCATTCCCTGGAACGTGTGTTCCTTCCTTTAAAGAGTGAGCAATTTAGTTCGAATAAGTATAAAGTTATAGCAACGCTATTACAGTGCAGGTAAGTTGAATAATAAAGACTTTACCCCTTATTTGATGTGAGTTAGATAATATTCTAACAAGAGAGAGAGAGAGAGAGAGAGAGAGAGAGAGAGAGAGAGAGAGAGAGAGAGAGAGAGAGAGAGATCCCATGACAACAGGATTAAAGTAAAAAGTAATTATGATGCTATTGGTATAACTAATGTTTCCAGCATCCACAATTGCTGCAAAACTAAAGTTTAAGTGTCTTCCATTGGTGGGTTTGAATTTCATGTTAAACGTGATTTGTTTCAACCTTTTCAGTTTAACCATTTTTGGAGGTTTCATAAGAAGTGCATCCATAAATGAGAAAACCGAAATGTAGAGTTTATTATGATAATTATAATCAAATAAAAGCTTTAAATGTAATGATATGGTCTTAAGCATGTAATTCATACAAAAATTCATGATACACTGATCGTGAAGTCAATGAACAATGACAGATAACTTGTATAGGTATATGCACAGAAACACGAAGAATATGCAGGAGAGAGAGAGAGAGAGAGAGAGAGAGAGAGAGAGAGAGAGAGAGAGAGAGAGAGAGAGAGAGAGAGAGAGAGAGAGAGAGCCTCCATCCTCACAAGATACCCTTAAACAATGCACGATATTGATTGAAAAGACAAACACAAAGCAAAGATATATATCCAGATGATTAAATGGACATATCACTAGTACTCTAAATAGTTGACTGTCGGGTAACTTACAAAGGCAGCTATGCTAGATTCTCTACTCCCATCTCTAATTACAATTAACCTGGTTTAATCCGGTTGGGAACTAAGGAATTCTCGGCCACTGGCTGAACCACAACATTAGGAAATTCTTGAATTCATGATGCTATAATCAGCTTACGACCTTCCTATCTAGTTTTCAGGAGCACGCATTTTATGCGATTTGCAATTCTTATAGCCTAAGAGGAATGAATGGCAAGACATTTGTTTTGAATGGTCTATAGTGCCTTGAAATTTTAATATGCCAAGCGTTTTAGTCTGCATGCTAACATAGCTGGTGCCATATGCAAATGACAATAATAACTGTGTTGGCCCGGCACTGGTATTATCTAAGGCAGCGGTTCCCAAATAGGGGTAAATTACTCCACTGGGGGTAATTTTCCATTTGATGGGGGTAATGACAGTTTTAATTTTGATATCCTTAAAATTGAATTATATTAAGGATCAATTAATTTCCCAGGTAAAAAAAAAAAAGTGGTATCCTCCCCATTCAACTGGATGAAACAAAGGAGGTTGCAAAAACTGCACATTTAATGGTATAAATCCATTACAAAGGAAAAACGGAAGATGGAAGAAGATCTACTTATGTGCAAACAGTGCAGTCCACTTCGAACTACTACAGAGGGTGTGGATGTATTCAGAAAAGTTGTTGTACTTTGGATGAACCAGATATGCAACTAGATTGAAAAAACTGCATTGGAGTAACAACAGATGGTGTGCCATCTATGCCATGTGTTAACTTAGGATTTTTGGCGTATATGAAAAGGAGGAGGTGATGTGTAATGTCATGGAAATAGTTAATTATATAAAGTCAAGTGCTTCAAACTCAAGACTGTTTATTTCTTTGTGTGGGGACATTGATTCTGAACATCTCTGTCTGTTCTATTATACTCCAACCAGATGGCTATCCAAGGAAATGTTCTCGAGCGAGTATTTCAGCTCAAAACTGAGATTGAAATATTTTTGGATGATGAGGGACATAATTCAGCAGGGAAGCAGAGATCTAAAATGGAATTCCATTCTGTGCTATTTAGTAGACATATTTTTGCATATAAATGCCCTGAACACATCACTGTGAGGATCAGAAGTAAATGTTATCTTATTGAATGAAAAAGTACAAGCATTTTCTAGCAAAATGGATGTTAGGGACTCAAAATTTAAAACTTACAGAATAGCTGCATTTTCTAAGTTAGGAGAGTTTATGGAAGATACAGATTCTATGCACTTGAGTGATATAGAATGAATAGTGAGTGCGCATTTAAATAGCCTGCGGCTGAGGATGGAAGAATATTTCTATGAAATTAACCCACTCAACAATGCTTGGATTCAGAATCCATTCACATATAACATTGAACATCTGCTAGATGAACCAAGTGGACTCGCAGAAGAAATACTTGAAATACAATCGAGCAACCCTATACAAGAGGAATTTAACCCCATGATATTATCTTCATTTTGGATTAGCTGTAATAAAGAGTTCTTTGGCAAGTTTATAACTAGTTAAGATGCTTTTACCCTTTGGTTCAACTTAGATGTGTGAGGCTGGCTTTTCAGCTCTTTTGACCATCCGAAGAAAAGACAGAAATAGATTGAACCCAGAAGATTATATTAGGAGTTCCCTTACAAATTTATCTCCCCGTATTACCGAAAAATATGTTATTCACACCAGTGAATATTTTTGTTAAGTACGTATATATTTTTCTCCACTTATTTTCAACTGAAGGTGTGATTATTCAAATAATATTATTTTATTTATTTCCACCCATAGTATTTATTGAATAATTTGTCTTTTTCACCCCGATGAACATTATTTCAATTATATTTTTCTCCATTTATTTTCAACCTTATTATATGTATGCATTCTTTTATTTACAACAGAAGTCATAGTACTTCTGTATTTACTTGCCTCAATAATAAACAAATAAAAGAACTGGTGTGGGGGTAACGCGCTTGTAGCCAGGATTTTGGAAAAAGTGTGGTAATGACCAAAAGTAATTGGGAACCGCTGATCTAAGGCATGGTAAGAATTCCATTGTACTAATAAAGGCTAAGTTCAGAGAAGACCCTTCTGCTTTGATTATGTATTTAGTGTGTTAAATTCTTTTTTTGAAAGCAAATGTTTGAATAAGCCAAGTCTACATCAATAAAATAAGATATTCACACAGTGGCCATTGTCTAATCTAGGTCCAGCCCCTAACTGAAACTATCTCTTCGACTAAGGTGAAATACACATATTCTTCCAGCGATTGTAGATTATGCTTTCAATCTACAATGAATTTTTTTTTTTTTTTTCATTGGTGAACGCTTAAAAAATGCTCTATTTTAGGAGATTCCTTCCATAATTGTTGTTAAGAACAATGACGGCTACTCGGCCCATATACTTGGACAACATTTCCGATAGTCCGATGTACTAAACTATCAACAGACTTCAAGTACAAGGTTGGTAGCCCCCTCTGTTGCCAAGCAAGTAAATAAGCACGGTAATTCATCGACATTAAGGTCTCTCCTTTCTGTCTTTGGGCCATCAAAGGAAATTTTGATACCATTCTTAAAACAAAGGTGAAGGAAGCAATTGAAATCTTTTGGGTAAGGACATTTAATAAAGATTTTTTTCTCCCATTTCCCACCGAAAGGTGCATTTATAGCAACAATAACTATATATTTAACAAAGAATTCTATCTACCATCTTCATGCGCATTCCCACTCCCAGCATTGATGTTTTATCCACTAAAAAGTAGTAGTTGGATATCATTTCTTTTTATTAAATACCAAAATAAATAGATGTTCCTATTCAGGAACATAATACAATTGGTATAAAACGGACCAACATATAAGAAGGTATTTCAATGTCATTCTGAATCTATCCATTTTTGACAAGGAATTTTATATGACCATCTTCATTGCTTACTTACACCCAAGTTCCAGATTAAGTTAGGTAACATTGTTATATCAAGAATACTCCTTTGAAATGACAAAGAGAATACTTTTTATAAAGACATTCTTCCTGAAAAAAAAAATTGCTCAATAAGTTGAAAAAACTTACCAAATCTCAGAAGAGATTAGGAGTGATTTAGATTCGAAGGATGTCCATAGCAAGTCCATGGAAATACTATACTATACATATAATGTATACATAATGAAAAATGTGCTAAAGGGGAAATTAGTCATGCTGCGTTGGAAAGGTATGGTAATATTTAAGCAGGATGGTTATGTAAGATATTTTAGAAATCTTAAGCAAATAAAATTATTTTGTGTTAACTGTAGGGTATTCGCTAAAGGTTACATAATACAGATTTTAAACATGTTTGAAAGATTCACTTTTTTCAAACCAACTTGTGGATTCCCTAATCAGAGTTTGTTCTTAATTCATTTTGTCAAAAGTGTAAGTTAAACAAAAAAGTCCTCTTAATTATTTATTTTTTTATTTTTTATTTTTTTTTCACTTAGGATCCCTTCATGTAATATGCAACAACTAAACGTAGAATATGACTGTCCTCTAATGATTGCTTCCTCTGTGAGATATATAATGAAACGATTTGCAAGCATTTTACAACTGCATTAATGTTGATTTTTATTATATATTGATAATAACCACAACTACAACAATGATAACATGATAATAATAGTAATGACTATGATGTTTGTCTTTTTCATCGATATTATGCCACAGAGTACTTTGTTGAAGATCAAAATGAATAATAATTGCACTGTTAGTCTATTCCTTTAATGGATTGGAGCGTTTAATGTTCATCCCAGATCCTAATAAGTATTTAGTTTAATGTTCTAAAATTACCATTACCATATTACGGCATTGTACGTCATGGTAATTCAAATTTAGGATAGGTAGGTGTTCTGTGGTTTTCAAATAATCAAAGTCTGTCTAGCAGGTAAGGAAAAAAAAAGGTCGATTGAACAAATTCTTCACATCAATGGTACATTCCACTGTGATAAAATGAGTTAACCATCATATATAACTCAGGAATGCCTTGCTTACGTTGGTGTGATTACAAGCAGGTCAATGATTTAAGTAAACAAAATTCTTATATAAAACTTCCATTACATTCGATTGCTTATCTATATCAATTATGACAGCCCATGTGATTATCCTAATAATTTTTCTTGGAAGTGATGAAGACTTCGAGGAAAACAACCATGCTGAGAGAGAGAGAGAGAGAGAGAGAGAGAGAGAGAGAGAGAGAGAGAGAGAGAGAGAGAGAGAGAGAGAGAGAGAGAGATGAGAAAGAGACTGAAATGCACAACCAGAACTTATAAAAACAGATTAATTTTCTGATGGGAGGAAGGGGAGTGAAAGGGTAAAGGGACGGAGATGAAGTAGATAGGAGACTGTATCAATGGAGATTGACGTGGAAAGAATAACCGAACTGAAATATCAAGGCAGTGAGGGGAAGAAAATAGAATGCAGGGAAAGGGAAGAGGGAAAAAAATTATGCAGCCATCGACTAACTTCATAGAGCTTCACCATAAACTTTAATATTGATAAATATACAAATCTGAGTCATAGGACTGTCCAGATGTATAATGAATTGCTTTGGAGGCTGCCACCCAGGAGACCCCTGGGGTCACTGTCCCAGACGAATACTAACTATTTAGGATATCTGTTCATGTCTAAAGTAGCTGTAATAATCGGAGGATTCTATGAAATACTTAAAATCATCTTATCAACCTAACAGCGTTCTTCTAACTTATTTTTTTTTTAGATTGATACGTCCACAGCCCAGATATACCAGGTCAGCCAAGGCACAGATTAAGCTGTGAATCACTCATACTGTGACGTCACATGCGCTTCTTTCACACATATGGATTGATAAAACAAAGGAACGTAGCCTCAGTTAGCTACCTATAGAGGCAACGTAAACAATAGATGCTGTGTCCATATATCTTTTCATTTATTCATTCATTCCGTCAGCTATAATCCCAAGTAACTGCATAATATTTGGCTGTTGTATTAGATGGGAGACAAAATAAGAGCTCCAGCATAAAACTCCTTCGTTTTGCAAAAGCAAAGCCATATTTAGACCAGTGGATACTTGCATATTGCTGTGAAGACAAAATTAACGTTGCTACTGTTTGCTCGATTCATTTTAAACCAGTCGATTACAAAGATGACTTGAGGTTCAGGTTACTAGGCATTGAAAGTCCTAAAAATCATCTGCTGCTGAAAGAAGATGTTGTACCTAATGTTTTTTACCAAGTGGTAAGTTGGTAAGTGTTGCCGTATGTACAAAAGTGAATACAATCAAGCTAACAGTTTCTACAGTGGTAACAACAGATAAGTTCACATGAATTATTAGTTAGGTATAATTATGTAGTAGCAAAGTGTTCATATTTAGGATATTGCCTCAGATTCATTGCACTTAGATGTCAGTTTAAGAAGCGAAAGAGTTGAAAACAGACATCGTCAACGAATCGTCAAGACGCTATCAAGCTTTGCTAGCCGTTCTTCAGGAATTGATACTCAGATTGTAACTGCTGAGGATATGAATTGGTAAGAAAATAATGAAGTTACGCCGGGGACAAGTTTCTTTTCACCTGGTAGCACAGAAGCGTTTGAAAATTCAAAAGTGGAAAATTAAGCAGCTTGAATAAGAAAATTATTAATTAAAGGAAAGAATTGCTTACCTAAATGAAAATACATCTATTTTGATTGAACGTGAGGTTAGCCTTAGAGTCGAATGATATTTTTTTTTTTTTTTTTTTTTAATAAAACTCAGATAAAGTCCATCACTAACTAAAAAAAGGTTTGTGAGTGGAGTAGTGAGGACATTGCAAACGTGTTTACTCCTAGGAGTTTAAGTCCTAAATGGTATAGATATATGAGGCTCAAAGAGGGTTATCCATTGCCTTGTGAGAGCACTCTCAAGGAAAGAGTGAAAGAGTTTTATTGCGAACCGGGGATTCTTGTATCAGTGTTAACACTTCAGATATTTTTTTTTTATTTTCACTTGATGAGATGAGTATTAAGAAAGAATTTACCTATGACAAAGGGACAGATGTACTAAACAAACCGCATGGAAATGTACAGGTGGCGATGTTACAAGGTCTTATGGGTATATTGAAAATACCAAAGCCCTATCAGCTCGATCATGGTAATATGCAGAAATTACTATTAGAAATAATATCAACGGTAGAGGATGAAGGTTATGCCGTGGTAGCAGTGGTGCATGATATGGGTTCTACAAATCTCCGTATGTGGAAACACGTTAACATTAACCATCTTGAAAATCGGATATCTTTCAAAACTCCTAAGGCAGAAAGAGAAGTTTTCGTGTTCTCAGGTGTTCCTTGCGTAATCAAATTAGTTACAAATAATTTTATTAACACCGGTTTTTTTTCCCCTGATAGGAGATTGTATTTTAGACGATGACATTGGGGAAATGCTTAATAAAGCCAAAACTGAATATGAGCTTGCGTATAAGGTCAATGAAATGCATTTAAGTGTAACAGGTCAACAAAGACAGCCTTCTCATTGAAATATTTAGGGGAAAATGACTAGGAGTGTTGAAGTGTCAAAACTGGAGTAAAAAATTTGATTTTATTCTTTTTAATGATTAGTTTAACATAATGAATTCTTCCTCCATGTATTGAGAGTTTGATAAGAGCAATGCTTTTGGTATTAATGTACAAAAAAAAAAAAAAAAAAAAAAAAAAAAACGAGTACACTACTCAAGGTAATCGAGGTAATGAATACTGTGAGAGTTAAAAATCCTAATACAAAAAAAGTCTTTTCAAGTTCCAGAAAGGAATAATTTTATCATGTAAATCTACCATTGCTTTGTTTGATAAGCTAAAAGGCTCTTATAGTATTGACTACATACTGACACAAAGACTAAATCAAGATTGCCTTGAATATTTCTTTGGGTGTATAAGCCAAATGGATGGTCACTATGATCATCCAATCGCTGATAACTATAGATTTTGGCAAAAAAAAAAAAAAACTAAGGTATCAAGTGAGAAATGTAATATCACCATTGTTGAAAAAACATCCTGA
>NC_090728.1:8553997-8556497 GCF_036898095.1 Palaemon carinicauda
TAATTTATTAGATTCAGGAAGTACTGCAAATCTCAAAGGGATCCATACCTTAACTGATTATTTCAATATACCTATTTCCGCAGTTAGGAGGAAGGATACATTAGTTCAGGGAACAACTGGCAATCAGATTAACAATGTAGGAGCCATAGATTTAAACATTGAATTGTTAGAGAAGTGTCAAGTGCCATTTTTGGTCCTACAAGAAGTAGCATTTCCCACTCGAGCTTTGATTTCATTTGAAACAATGCAAGATTTTGGCATAGTTTTCAATTGTCAAGATAGAAGACTAATTATAATGGGAAATAATCAGGAAGACTGTTTACAACTTGTCGATGACAAGTCCACTACAAATTTGGCCAATTTGCAGGGGACCGCTTCGATAGTTGAAACACACTCCGGTTCAGAAAGAGAAAGGGAAATCGAAGTAGAATCAGAATTAGGGAGAAAGAAGAAAATTTAGCAATTGCACATAGAGGGGGAGAAATTACTTCTTGTGAAGGCAGCATAAATACTAAGGAAGGAATTCCAAGAAGTTTTGCTGCTAGGCACATTGAACTCACAAAAGTTAAGACACTTGAGAGAAACAGAATCTCAAAACGGAGCGGATGAAGATTCATGTTTTTGTACTCAAGTACAAACTGGGGAAATAAGTCTGATCAGCACAGCAGATGCAAACAAAATAAAATTTAGGTTGGCTAGAAATGTAGTACTACTGCCCAACACTCTTACTAGAGCTTATTTAATAACATGCCTTCACACAAATAATGATGTAATATTGACCCCAGAAAGTTTGCCAGAATATGTCAGAATGGATGATTCACTAGTTCAAATGGAGGGATTAGCCTGTACTACTTATGTCATTAATTATTCTGATAAAAGGCTCCATTTGTTAATGGGTACCGAATTTTGTACAGAAATAGAAGTTACACATAAGATGATTCCCGTTAGAGGAGGAAGTATTCTTTACCATAGGAAATATTGATGCAGGAATAGATAGGGAGATAGATAACACTGATTTTCCTGAGTACAGAGAAAGATTAATAGAAACCTTAAATAAATATAGGCAGGGCATAGCAATTACGGGTGATAGGTTAGGTAGGACTGAGGTGTTAAGACATAAGATAATCCTAGATGATGGAGCCAAACCCTTTTTCATACCTAATTATAGACTACCTATCAGCCAACGTCCAATAGTAGATAAAATGATAGAAAAAATGAAGGAAGAATGAGTGGTCATACCCTCTAAATCACCTTTTAACTCTCCCATGTTGTTAATTCCAAAGAAAGATGGAAGTTACAGATTAGTGATTGATTATCGTAAGTTGAATGCAAACACAGTTCCTGATAGAATGCCCATCCTTATAATAAATGATGTTTTGGCTCAATTAGGAGGAGCAAAGATCTTCTCATCCTTAGATCTACTAAGTGGATATTGGCAAGTACCTTTAGACGAAGAATCTAAGCCATTAACTGCCTTCAGCCCACATAAAAAACACTTAGAATTTAAGGTAATGCCATTTGGATTAATATCAGTCCATTGACTTTTGTGAGATTAATGTTACAGATCTTAGGAGACATAGAGAAAGTGTTAGTCTATTTAGATGATGTCATTATAGAAATAGTTTTAGAACGATTAAGACTGGCAGGATTACAGATAAAAATTTGAATGTCAATTCCAGAAGAAATCCTTAGAATATTTAGGACATGTGATCAGTGCTGATGGATTACGCATGCAAGAAGGAAAAATAAAGGCTATAGTGGAATATCCTGCTCCACAAAATCTGAAAAGTGTAAGAAGATTTTTAAGGAATGATAGGATATATATATATATATATATATATATATATATATATATATATATATATATATATATATATATATATATATATATATATATATATATAATTACTAGCCAAGCTACAACCCTAGTTGGAAAATCAAGATGCTATAAGCCCAAGGGCTCCAACAGGGAAAAATAGCCCAGTGGGGAAATGAGAATAAATAAAAAATATATCATTTTAAAAACAGTAACAGCGTCAAAACAGATATGTCCTATATAAACTATTAACAACGTCAAAAAAGATATGTTATATATAAATTATAAAAACTCATGTCAGCCTGGTCAACATAAAAACATTTGCTCCAACTTTGAGCTTTTGAAGTTCTACTGATTCACCAATCCGATTAGGAAGATCATTCCACAACTTGGTGACAGCTGGAATAAAACTTCTAGAATACTGTGTAGTATTGAGCCTTATGATGGAAAAGGCCTGGCTATTAGAATTAACTGCCTGCCTAGTATTACGAACAGTATAGAATTGTCCAGGGAGATCTGAATGTAAAGGATGGTCAGAGTTATGCAACATGCAAAATGAACTAATTGAACGATGGTGCCAAAGATTAATATCTAGATCAGAAATAAGAAATCTAAGAGACCGTAAGTTTTTGTCCAACAAATTAAGATGAGAATCAGCAGCTGAACACCAGACAGGAGAAAAAT
>NC_090728.1:8563997-8571497 GCF_036898095.1 Palaemon carinicauda
CTAATACTGGGGCCACTTACTTTCCATCGTCTCATAGACAGCACATAAGGGGACATTCCCCTCTGTGTATGTTACATGGCTGACATACTTGTGTTCTCTTCCTCCAAAGATGAACACCTCTGTCATGGATGCATTGTCCTCGACAGTTTACAACAGAACAGCCATGTATTATGGTACGACAAGTGTGTATTTAGCACCAATGAAGAATCGGTTTTAGGTCACCGTATCACTCCTTAAGCAGTCCATCACTACCCTGTGAAGTAGCAGCCATTTAAAACTTTCAACAGTCAAAGCACTGCAAAAATTCTTTGGCATGATCAATTATTATCAACGTTTAATGCCAGCCATCACTGCCACTCTTTCCCCATCTACTCCTCCCTCAAGGGCAAGTCAAAAGACCTGAAGTTGGGTCCCCATTAAGAAGCAGCCTTCTGCAATGCAAAGAATGCCCCATCCCTTCTCGCTTGCCACATGCACCTCTCCTTCTCTCTACTGATTGTCAATGGTTCACCACACAAATTGCTGTACTTTATTAAAAACTGATCAAGGCCAAATTTAGCTATTCTACCTTTGACTGTAAATTGCTGGTTTTGCACCTGGCTGTCCGTCCCTTCTTGGTAGGTACTGCTTCTGGTGCATGCTTCTGGTGCATGCCTTCAGTGGACATTCCAACGCCTAGTTGGCCTGTCAACAGTGATATCTCTCCTTTGTTGCTGAATACAATTATACCCTTCAGAACGTTCTTGGGAAAATGAATCCAGTTGTTGATGCTCTGTTCATAAACATATTGACAGTCATTCACCTGGTATTGTATTACAATGCCTTAGCAGAAGCCCAACAAAAGGATCCTGAGTAACAATTATGTAGGACAGCCTGTACATCCATCCATTTGGAGGACGTCCCTCTCAACAACTCCAATGCCACCCTCCTCTCTTACGTCAGTACTGTTAGATGCAGACCGTGGATACCTTTTTTCCATACGCCAACAGGTGTCTTACTTCATTCATGGCCTTTCACATCTCTTTTGCCATTGTAGTGAACACCCACTGATGACACAGTTCATTTAGCATGGTATTAGTAAGGATGCTAAGAAGTAAGTCCACCTTTGTACTTCATGACAAACCTTAAAAATACACAGTCACATGATTCAGGATTGAGCTATTTCCTTAACCTCAAAGGCGCTTTGCCATCATTTACGTTGATGTTTTAGGTCCCCTACTAACATCACAAGAGCATTGTTACCTGTTTTCCATCAATGACCACTCCACTCGTTAACCTGAAGATATTTCCATGGAAACTGCGACGATCACCTCGTGTACATTTGCTTTATTTTCAGGATGGATAGCGAGATTTGGTATCCTTGAGCATATTTCTACTGATAGGGGTACCACTCACTCTCATCTCCCAATTGTGTACATCATTAATGAATCTTCTGGCTATCACTCTTCATCAGATAACTGCATACAACTATGCTGCGAATGGTATGGTTAAACATTTTCACTGATCCCTCAAAGTAGCTTTGATGTTTCACGGCAAGGAATCCAGCTGGTTTACCAAGCTTTCCTGAGTCCTCCAGGGATTAAAGACCACTACTAAAGACCCTCATACACTGTAACAGTATTTATGGATTTTTTTTTTATATTACAGTTATCACCTTATTTAGCACTGATAACTTATTAATGCCTGTATATGCTTCTCATTGTATTCAAATGTGTGTGGCCTTTTTTACTATAATTGGTTGTATATATACTGAGGTTAAATCCAAATAAAGTTAATTAAATTCACACCACTTATCAGCTGATGCATAAGTGGTGTCTCAGCAGAGCCGTATAGCTATTAGTCAAATTGTGAAGCTAGGTGTAGGGTCTGTGAAATAAATACTTCATGATCATTTGCGACTGCATACGGTGCCTGTACAGGGGATTCACAGGCTCCTTACTTCTTTTCAGAAGCAGGAACGACTGGATTGCTCAAAGGCTCTTTGGACATGTGTCAACAAAACTAGGAAGCTATTTTTTAACAAACTTATCACAAAGAATGAAACATGGGTCCATCACTACGATCCTTTGATTAAAGTGTAGTCTAGCAACGGGAAGCACTTTGACTCACAATTCCCCAATTAAGGCAAGAGTGTAATACTCTGATTAAATGGACAGGGTTACGGCTTTTTGTGACAAGCATGAAATTGTGACAATGGACTTCCTGGCCAAGTGTACTACAGTTAACGGAAATTACTCTGTTTCACTACTGCGTAAATTGCGAGAATCCATTAAACTCATAAGACGTGGCATACTGACCAGACGAGTCCAACTCCTGGAGGACAAAGCTCCAGTCCACAATTCATATATCGACCAGGAAGAGGAGCACTCTTGTGGCTCTGAAATCTTTCCCATTCCCCTTATTCTCGTGAGCTGGCATCATCTAACTTTCACTACTTGCTAAACTACAACCCGAGTTGGAAAAGCAGAATGCTATAAGCCCGAGGGATCCAACGGGGAAAATAGCCCAGTGAGGAAAGGAAATAAGGAAATTAAAAGTAATTTGTAGCTAAAATAAAATATTTTAAGAACAGCAACATTATTCGAAAATATTCACCACATATTAACTATGAAAACTTCAAAAAACAAGAGGAGGAGAAGTAAGATAGAATAGTGTGCTCGAGTGGACCCTAAAACAAGAGAACTCTATCCCAGGACATTTAAAGGCCATAGTACAGAGGCTATGGCACTATACTAGACCGATGAATATTGATTTGATTTTGGAGTGTCCTTCTCCTAGAAGCCATGTATACTATAGCTAAAGAGTCTTTTCTACCCTTACCAAGATGAAAGTAGCGGCTGAACAATTATATTGCAGTAACTAACCCCTTAAGCGAGAAAGAAATGTTTGGTAACCTCGGTGTTGCCACGTGTATGGGGACATATGAGAATATGTAAAGAATTGGCCAGACTATTCAGTTCATGTGTATGCAAAATGAAAATGAGCCGTAACCAGAGAAAAGGATCAAACGTAGTACTGTCTGGCCAGTCAAAGGACCTTATAACACTCTAGCGGTAGTATCTTAACGGGTGGCTTGTGCCATGGCCAACATATATATATATATATATATATATATATATATATATATATATATATATATATATATATATATATATATATATATATATATATATATATATATATATATGTATACCCAGACACTTTATCTCTATCATCTACATTAGATAATTACAGTATAAAATCTGTTTATTTTGTTTGCTGGTTTGATGTTTACTAGGTATTTTTAATGTTATTGTTTTTTTTTTTTGTATTAATAATCAGGTTTAAGATATATGGATTTGGAAAATATATTTTGTTTCAATGCCACGTCCGTTAAAGAGCTGTTTTTAACGTAGGGGAAAGTTTGTGGTAAGAGACCCTTGTTTTTTAAAGTGTTTCAGTGGTGTGCCCAAAGGTGATGGAGAACTGAACTGTTGGAAAAGGGACAGAATTAGATTTTAGAATTAGATTCAGGATTGATGAAAAATGGAAGAGCAAAATTATTTATTATGAGATAAATTCAGGTTGAGAAAAGAATTAGATATTAGAATTAGATTCAGGATTGATGAAAAATGGTGGGGCAAAATTAGTTATTATGGGAGGAATTGCGATTGAGTAAAGAACGAACAGAAAAGTTTTCATTTGATAAAGAGAAGTTGTTAATAGACGATGAGAAGGTAATTTGTGAGACTGGGGAGAAGAAAAAACAACTGAAGGGAATTAAGGAATTATAAGAAGAGTGCAAGAAGGTGCTGCGATAAGTATATCACAGAATAAGAAACGAAGAAAGAAAATAACAGAGAAACGATTGGAAGTTTTAATGAGGAAAGTTACTGAAATTATGTAAAGAGATTGTGAATGAAGATTCAGTTTGAGAAGTGGCCTTGGCTTCGATGAAAGTATTGATAATGGGAAAGAAGACCAAGGTAAGTGAGAATGGGATATAACGTTTTATTGATAGTGAATATAAATGGATTAAACATAGTAAGGATGAACGGAAAGGCGAGAGGAAAAATAAAAGGAAACGTAGAAGTAATGAGATCATGAATGAATGAAAGCTGTAAGACAAGGGCTACAAACCGTATAAATAAGGACAGGAATTAAAGCGTAGTATTAGATTCGTTGTATCCGAATGCGGAAGAATGAAAAAAGAAGGATTTTGATTATAAAGACAAAGGTAAGGATGAATTTCAAGTGTGTAAGACATTGTTTATGAGAGAGGTGCCAGTGTGAAAGGTATACTGGTAATTAACTCGGTAGTAATAATTTTTATAGCTATTTTAGAGAGAATGAAAGGTATTGCTAAGCTTAGTATGTTGATAGTATGAGACTGTGAATATGGATAAATATCCATACAACATCGTGTTCAAAATAGAAAATAAATTTCTACTCAGTACTTGGGATCGAACGCGAGCCCCTTCTAATGAAAAGCCAGGTCGAAACCAACCATGCCATGAGAGGCTATCTACTGTTCCTTGAGACTCCGGTCAGTGAACAGATGAAACAATAGTATACTAATATCCAGTAATCACGTAACATGTAATTATAAATCTCATCGGTAAAATAATGTTAACCCCGGTTCTGAACGTCTGAGTCAGGGGTGGCCAACCTATGACTCATGCGCCAACAGTGTCGCATTGCACGATTACAAGCGGAGCACTATACCCCATAGAAAGTTTGATATTTGTTATCGATGTATAGATGATAATAAGTATAACAGTATGAAAATTAGAAAATTTGAACAGGCAAAACATATGAAAGGAAAGAGGTAGGTCAGGTAGTTGTATCCATGAAGAGAAGTGTTATAGGTATCGGAATATGAATACGAAAAGAATTATTGTATATGGCCATTAGGTGCCCATTTCGGGTGTGGTGAAATAGGACATCGTATTAGTGAGTGTAAAAAAAATGAATTGGTTAAGTGCTATCAAAGTGGTATGACAGCTTATAGCACCACAATTAATTACATTTTATAACAAAATAGTACTGCTTATACTATGTGCCTACAAGCATTTTTTTATAGTTTTTAGTTTACTAGTTTATTTTTTAATTTGTTACAGAGATTAATGAAAATTACAACGTATGGAATTTTACGGAAGTTAGTGTTGTGGCTGATTTTATGAACAGCACGAAAGGGGAATAAATTTAAAAAGGCAAAGGAATACATTTGAAGAGATGAAGCTTTTTGTGAATGGATTGTTTTGCGTTTGCGAAAAAATTGCAGCATTCGAACGCATGGAAACGTTATTCATATGTAAAATTTCACACGAACCGTGGCCTGTATAGTAGTCAACGAAGATATAAAGCGATTATACCAGTCAATTTAAATTCCAGACAAAAAAGTTCATGTTCTATTAGATTGTACAACTTGGTTCCTTATTCAATTAGAATAAACAATTTGATCAAAGATATTAAACCAGAAATAACGTAAATATTTGAACCTTATAAAATTTTCAGCTTGAAGGAAAATTCTACCCTTACCTTGGAAAGATTTTGTTATGTATTATCACATCTTACTGAAAAATTATGGCTGTTCAGCAGTAAGAATCAGTGTTTGCCCATGGAATACGCACACACACAAACAGAGAGAGAGAGAGAGAGAGAGAGAGAGAGAGAGAGAGAGAGAGAGAGAGAGAGAATTACAAATGTCAGTATTGAGACAAAAATGCATAAATTGTAATTATGTATAAAAACATATTTGAGACTAGTACAGGATGCTGTATTTTGTAATAAAAAAAAAGATAGATAGAGAGGCTAAAAGGAAAACCAAATACATGCAGGACAGTAACGTCAAAAAGAAAACATTATTGCTATAAGCAATTAAAATCTATAAATGAAAGTCGAACCATAATACAGACATTGAATAGAAAAACAGAAAACCGCTCACACATCGTATACATCCGTTATTGGTATTCATTTATGACCAATTCTTTTCATCGGCAGTTAGGTGTTTCGGCCTAATCCAAGTTCCTTAGGGTAAATGGAATTCCCATTTTCATCCGGATTGAATTGGGTTATCTTCATCTAAGGAAATAAATGACCCAAACTCCAAATTCCTCCATTATTCCAATGTCTCCCAAAATGTAATCACTTCTTACCAGACTAGAGGCCCACCTTTGGAAATTTTTTTAAGCAATTTTGCTAACAATACATTAAAAACAAAACAAAAATAAGTAATAGAGCGTTATAAAATAAAAGTTAGGAAAGAAAAATAACTACAGATACAGCAAACAATAAATGATAATAGGGAAAAGAAATCCACAAAGACGCTAAAAATGATGAGCATCCTTTTTCCAATGTTTACTGATAAATTGCTATTTTTTTTTCTTTTTTTTTTAATATTTGTTTATATTTCCGTCCCCCAAAATAGTAAAACCCAAATGATCTCTTAAGTATAAACTGTAAAAGCATTCCTTTATTTTTTCTTTTTTTTTTTGTCTTACCGTATTACATAACACTACTGGGGGAAAATTTCGTTCATGGCCCAGGATTCGATATATCTCAGGGTAAGATAGCCTAATCTAATTGAGCGAAAGTTGAGAAAAAACGGCCAGGGACATCTCGAGAAGCTTGTGTGTTTTAGAGTTTATGAGGATCTTATTCCGCATCTTTTTAAATACTTACAATTTGTCTAGGTTTTAGAATTCAGTCATCTAACAGTAGGAAAATTGATATTTGTTTTTGTTAGCTATGAGAAATAAATTTAAAGATTCATGAATAACTGGAACCTGGGAATTCTGAGAAACGAATTACTTTAAGGAAATTCTCTGTTATACCCTCATGTCTTTAACTTTTTTTTTTTTATTTACGTACACGCATATGAAAACTCACCGATACCGTCATACACACAAGTTTTTCTTTTTGAAACGTGGTTCAGTAATACCTTTATACTTATCAATGGTGAAGCCATCATAAAGAAAAGAGGTCTCTTCGTTTCATATATTAGAATTTATTCTATGCGAGATTTTCAGTGGGAGATTAGTGTAAATTCTCCCAATCATTGTATTATCTATAACAGATAAAATAAGACACATCTGGTGAAGATTTACTATAAGATAAGTGCGTATAGTAATTTCTGCAGGAAAATTAGTATATATCTAAGCATTAGACTGCAATAATGATGCAAACTATCAGGAATATCATAAAACCAGAGAAAGAAAAATAATATTGATTTGATATCTAAAAAACGGAGCAGTTTATGTCGCCCATTTACTTTTTTTGTAGGATAATTTTCAAGTTGTCCCTTTAGGTGTTCTTTGTTCCACCTGTTCAGCTCCTTGACGACAATATGTATAATACATTTACTATAACAGTTACCTATGAAAAGTTGGAATACTTTTTTTTCTGGATCTTCAGTAGCGGTGGCCTAACTGGAACTGTGGGAAATAGGTCGACTAGCCCAAGAAGCTATAAAACTAGAGTTACTAGTAAGGGAGCTCAGTACTGCAATTCACATTCAAA
>NC_090728.1:8586497-8636497 GCF_036898095.1 Palaemon carinicauda
ATACGACAGGGTCTCTCCTGTGGCTAGCAGCCTAAACTTTGGAAGCTGCTTTTGCTCAGATGAGGTGCGATGCAGAGATTTTAAGGTTACTTGGTTGCCAAAGATAGTAGAGGACTCACCAAGGTGTGGAATCAGGCAACTAGTACAATTACAGTCCATCTGATGTGTCTCTGCTGGATGTAGTGAGGAGTCAGTGGGGGGATCAAGGTCCATGGCAGATACGACTGCCACAGGTCCAGATGTGGCAGCAGTACGAGAGGCAGCTGCAGTGGAAGACAGTGCTAGCAGGTGAGTCCTCAGCTTTTGTCTTCTTTGCAAAAGAGAGTCCACAAGGCTAGTGGTGGAGGTCAGGACAGGAGCAATGGGAGTGGCAGATGCTTTAGCTCCCATGGCTCTTTTTTTCTTCTATCCTCAACAGTCTGAAAGGCCCATGTTCATTGCATTACCTTTCCACTAGGCCTGATATGAACTCGCAGTCGATGCAGTTGCATTTTGGCAGATAATCAAAGGGATATTTGCCTTGGAAGTTACATAGTTTCCATTCTAATTACGATTGGATGTTAGCTCTGTGACAGGCATAACAATGGTATTTCTAACATTGACACCTATCATTGGTGCTGTCCTTGCAGAGTTTAGGGTGCTTGTACATGCGTTTCCACACCCGGACACCTAGATAAGGTTCAGATAAGTCAGGAAAAACGGGCACTAATCCAAAAGGGATCTGGTGTCCCCTGTGCCGGGTAAGCCAGGCAGGGTAAACTTGGTGTCCCCTCTGCTAGGTATGCTGATTTTTAAGCTAGCAGAGAGGTCCTTTCTGTGTGGGAGCTGAGCTGAGACTGAAAGGGAGATGTGATGACTTCCGATATCAAAGGAGGAATAGAGGGGTTTGGACTGGAATTAAGAATAAGTACTTGAGTTTGACAGAAACTAGGAGGATTAATACTTTTCCTCTAATGGCAGGAATATGTTTTTTAGTAATAACTTTTTCTCAAACCAAACTCTCTCTCTCTCTCTCTCTCTCTCTCTCTCTCTCTCTCTCTCTCTCTCTCTCTCTCTCTCTCTCTCTGTGACATATATAAAGAATCGTTGGTTTGTTGCATTATAATTATTTATTGATAACATTCCAGATCTAAAACATAATAGAAGAAAACAACCTAAATGGCCGTCACTAACCAGAAAAGTAATTCATGTTCACATCAGCCCGTGGGAACAGGAGATCGTTCATTTCTAGTAAAGGAAGATAGTGGACACCCTATTGAGACCTGTTTTGGAATCCTCTCACTCAGTGTCTGATGGACTCCTGGCCACACGTCCTATCATCAAGAGAAACATTCACAGCCTAGAAACTAGTATGATGAAGATCTTTGCATATGCTGCAGTTGGTAGCTCCCCAGATAGCAAAGGATCCCTTTTTTCCTGAAAATCTTATGGCCTCAAGGAAATTGGGCATGCCTGGTGCAGGTTACCATAAAACATTCCATGTCATCAGCAACCTGTAAAGATAGAAAATTTTTAATAAGTACGTTATTGTTACACCGCAAAATTTTCTATATCTCTTTTCAACATTGGTAAGTATTAAAAAATTATGCACACAGTTCAAAAATTTCTCCATCCTAATAAATACCGGTAATGCTACACTACAATGGGAGCTCACGCCAAACAGCTCAGAATTGTACATGAATTTCTATAGTGTGGCAGAATAAAGGGAAAGAAAATAATTCATACAAATAGAAAATTTTTTACCCCAAAAATAGGTCAATCAGACAACTTAAGGTGGCAAAATCAGATACCATTCTACTTAAGGCGGCAGAAGGTGTGATTAAGGTGGCAGCTGTAAATAGCTGACATGGTCCAATGGTCTAAACTTTCCTTACCCGGTAGGTACGTCGACGCAACAGAGCTAGGCATTGCTAAATCGGCAACCGGTGAAAGGAAGGGTTGGTTGAGCTCCCTGAAACCTGCTAGTTGTTAACCTCAAATTTATCAGAGAACGGTATTTTACTCATTCAAATTAATGAGAGCCATTTGAAATGCCCAGGAAACAAAGAACTCGTAAATTTAGTGGCAATCCTGACAACTAGGACATACCCTATCAATCAATTTTAGAGGATAATGTTCCTCAGGTATGATTGGAGGAAATGATATATAAAAATTGCTACTTAGATGCTATCGTCAAGTATACGCCAAAAGAGATTAAAGGATTCTCCATGAACCTTTAACTATTCCAGTTATACTGAAAAATTTGTCAAATACTAATAAAAGAGGAAAGACAAACTTCTTGTGTGAGACATTAAACTTGTAATCTTGTTGTCTAAGGTTACTCTGTATGAAGGAATCTATTTTTACTGCAAGTAGCCTAAAAGAAAAAAATAGACTAGGGTAGTACTTGACCAAGGAGAACAATTATGCCAAGAACCCAGGAAGTCAGACCTGGAAGAGTGGGTAGGTGTAGACGCAGCCGGCAAGTCTAATGTGACAGCTGAGGTGGCAGGGGGAATGCTCTCTTCCAATACAAGAAGGAGAGACCCACAGCCTACTCACGTTTATTTCTAATGACGTTCACGCCGTCGAGTCTATATGGCAGTGTGGTGATCACTCAAGATAGGGAAACTCATACCGAGCAAAGGAAATGGGGCTCCACAGAGAGAGAGAGAGAGAAAGCCTAAGTGAAGGAAGCCTTCTACCAGAGACAAGGCAACTGCTAAGGCAGAAACAGAAAAGATCCCTCTTTAGGATATAGTACCTTTACTTAACCAGGAGTAGGCTGGCAGAAACTCCGGCTAGTCTACATATATATAGTAATTGAGTGATCCTTAAATGCCAGGAAAAGTCAGACTAGGCAAAAGAACTGTAGTTCCACAGCCAGGAGAAAATGCAACCTAACCAGGAAGAAGAAGGGGCAGCAAGTCTACCAAGAGGTGTCCAATGAGGTGGCAAAGACAATGAATCCATAACTAGGATTATTGTCTTGCCTACCCAGATATGGACTAACAGTCTCACCAAGCCAGCCTGTCAAGGTATATAGCAACTAAGGACTCCTCAGATGCCAGGAGAGATCAGACTAGGGGGACGTAGTTTAACAGGGATGGAGAGAAAAATGGGAACCTTAGAAGGTGGTAAAGCATCAGGAGAAGAAGGCCTAACTGTAGTATTAAAAAGATTCCAAGCCTTCCCAAGTGATCTACTGTACAGTAGATGGGCACAGAAAACGAATTCTCCCAACCGTCTGCCACCTAGTTCAAGAATACGGATAGGAAGGCCTACCTGTTGATATTAGAACAGAATTAGTACTGTTCTAAGGGACCAAGAGAGTGTAGGCAAATGAAAAATTAACTCAACCAGTGCCACCAATCCAACAACTAAGGCTAAATAGGTCGGCTGTGTCCATCCATCTACAACTCCCCAGGGAATCCCATCAAGGAGGCAGTTCTCAGCTATGATGTATCAATAGAGAGGGTGGTGTGCCAACAGTCTTGAGAACCATATGGTTGTGTGACAAGAAGGGGAGAGAGGGGATATAGGAGTTAGTTAGCCAAGGCAATAGACTAGATGTAAATAGTTAGCCTAGGGCCCAAGTAAGAAAAGCATGCAATAAAGCGAATGTCTAACCTAGAATAATGCAACTAAAGAAGTAAAAGCATATATGCAACACACTTCAACAAGGCTAGCTAAGAAATTCATATGAAACATTGAGGCGTTTCAAAAAATTAGTTTCCGGCTTCGACTATGTGGCAGCGGCGAGACTAAAAACAAACGCACCACACGGAATACAAGACGCTGATATGAAACTCTCCACCAAAAAAGGGTCAGGTACTCAACTTAATCAATAAAGATGAAGGAAAAGAATCCATTAAAAAAAAAACGCAGAAAAAAACTTTGAAACAAAGCAAAAAACTTCCAAAGCAAGCTATCAAAATGGCGGATGCAAGAAGAAATGGAGAATCTGCGAACATCTTGTAACGTGTAATAATGGATGCGGTTATTTCAAACACGTCTTGTTACAGACACAATATATTTTGGGATATTCGCTATGGGAGTAGTAACCCCGAATGTGGAGGATTTACTTCTGATTTATATTCGCTTTTTGTTTCGCCATATCTTGAGAGAGAGAGAGAGAGAGAGAGAGAGAGAGAGAGAGAGAGAGAGAGAGAGAGAGAGAGAGAGAGAGAGGGGGGGATAGGTACTTAGTATAAGGATTATTTTTTGTGAGAAAGACTGTCGGCATAATTGTGGTTGTTAGTTTATATTTTTAGTTAGCTTAGGACGGTTATGAATAGATAGAGCAAATTATTTTAGGATTGACTGCAGACAAAGGCAGTTGTGCTTGTGGATGCTTGATTTTATATCTATTTTATCAGCTTGGATGTTTGATTATTTTACCAGTATGTACAATTTTGTTTATATATGTGAGTAATGATTAAGCATGATAGAAATTTTATCATTCATCTTTGATTATAGTGCGATAGTTTCCCTAGCTATGAGTGTTCGTAGGTGTTTTTTTTTTCTTTATTTATTTGCAGGGCGCAATTCCTCCTTTGGAGAATTTACTTTTCTTGAATATGGACCTGATTGTTGATGACCCAGCTTATGATAAAGGGCTTGATAGGACTGGTCTTTAGAATTATGTAATTGTTCATGACCTGGACTGAATGAAGTTCAAATTTCTAATAATGATGATGATGATGATGACGACTATGATATTCATGATAATGATGATGGTAACCACGACTTCTGTCAGTGAGGCAATTGTGACATATTGCCCTGCAGTATACTGTTAATCACAAGACAGTGGTAGTGTACCGTGAGAGACAGTTCGTTTTTTTGTTGTTGTCCACGTAATATATATATATATATATATATATATATATATATATATATATATATATATATATATATATATATATATATATATATATATATATAGTTTATATATGTATTTATATATATATATATATATATATATATATATATATATATATATATTTATTTATTTATATATATACATACATTTATATATATATAAATATATATATATATATATATATATATATATATATATATATATATATATATATATATTTATATATGTGTATACATATTTATATATATATATATATATATATATATATATATATATATAAATATATATATATATATATATATATATATATATATATATATATATATATATGTATATATATATATATATATATATATATATATATATATATATATATATATATATATATACATATATATATATATATATATATATATATATATATATATATATATATATATATATATGTATATATATGTATATAAATATATATATATATATATATATATATATATATATATATATATATATATACATATATATATATATATATTTATATATATATAAATATATGTATATATATATATTTATATACATATATATATATATATATATATATATATATATATATATATATATATATATATATATATATATATATATATATATATATATACATATATATCTACATATATAAACACTTTCATACTTATTTTCGTTGTGGTGTGAGTTCAAGTTCAATTTTCTTGGTGTGTTTTTTTTTACTTTATTTTAATGTGTCTATATTATTTTTTACCCTTTTATGTCATTATTTTTTTTAATGTTAGTGTTCACCATGCTTTTAAGGATTATATATATATATATATATATATATATATATATATATATATATATATATATATATATTTCCTATTTAAACAATAAAAACTTTAAGAGAACAAGAGGAAGAGGAACTAGATAGAAAAGTGTGCCCGAGTGTACCTTCAAGCAGAGAACTCTAACCCAAGGCAGTGTAAGACCATGGTACAGAGGCTATGGCACTACCCAAGACTAGAGAACAATGGTTTGTTTTTGGAGTGTCCTTCTCCTAGAAGAGCTGCTTACCATAGCTAAAGAGTCTCTTCTACCCTTACCGAGAGGAAAGTAGCCACTGAACAATTACAGTGCAGTAGTTAACCCCTTGGGTGAAAAAGAATTGTCTAGTAATCACAGTGTTGTCAGGTGTATGAGGACAGAGGAGAATCTGTAAAGGATAGGCCAGACTATTTGGTGTCAGCATAGGCAAAGGGAAAGAACCGTAACCAGAGACAAGGGTCCTATGTAGTACTGTCTGGCCAGTCAAAGGACCCCATAACTCTCTAGCGGTAGTATCTCGACGGGCGGCTGGTGCCCAGGCCAACCTACTACCTATATATATATATATATATATATATATATATATATATATATATATATATATATATATATATATATATATATAAACACTTTCATACTTATTTTCGTTGTGGTGTGAGTTCAAGTCCAATTTTTCTAGTATCCTTTTTTTTGGCTTTATTTTAATATGTCTTTATTGTTTTTTTTTACCTGTATGTGTCATTATTTTTTTTTAATGTTAGTGTTCGGCATGCTTTTAAGGATTATAGCTTTTCAGAATTGAGCTTATTTGAATGGAGTTTATATTAGTATTCGGTGATTATCTAGTTTGTACGAGACTTAGTTTCAAGGTTATATATCGTTTTACTATTCCCTCTGGTCAGTAGTCTAGTTGGCGTAAAAGTAAGGGGTAAGTGTGCGTTGCGGGACTTTTGTCTGTTAGAGTGATTTAAGGGTGTGTGGCTTATTTTTGTAACATCCTGCCACATCATTTTGGTGACTGAACAAGGACTACTGAGTTGGGAATACTGGACTGTTAGAGAGAAGTCAGATTAGGATAACAGATTATGATTTAGACTGTTGAAAATGGAGGAGCAAAAAAGGCATTATGGGAGAAATTACAATTATCTAGGGAAACGGAAGAGAGGTTATCAGTAGAGAAAGAGGAGTTATCCGTAGAAAATGCAAGGTTGAGTTGTGAGAATGGGGAGATGCAAATGAAACTGAGAGAACTTACGGGAACTGTAGAAAGAGTGGAAGTAGGTGTTGAGATGAGCCTGCAAGAGGGTGAGGAATGAATTGAAGAACGGATGGAAAAACTTATGGAGAAACTAATGGAAGGTATGATGGGTCAAGTAACACAAATGATGAAAATGTTCATGGGTGAAGGTGCAGTCAGAGGTGTGGCCAATTCTTCGATTAAAGTGTTGATAGTGGAAGAGAACGCTAAGGTAAGTGATAATGGAGAAGGAAATGATAGTGAGAGTAAAGGTAAAGAAATTAGGCAAAGTAAGGATGAACAGAAACGTGAGAGGAAGCATGAGAAGAAAGGTAAGAATAGCGTGAAGAATAAACAGAAAAATAGTCAGGAGGAGACTGAGAATGAACATGAATGGGTGAAAGTGGTAAGTAAGAAAGAGGGCAAGAAGGGAATGATTAAGAATAGGAATTTAAGTGTTGAATGGAATTCATTATATTCAAATGAGGAAAAAGGAAACAAGAGGGGATTAGGCAGTGGAGATAGTAGTGAGAATGAAGTTGAGGAAGTTTGTATGACTTTTTTAAAGAGTCTGAAAGGTTCTGTCAAGGTAAGTATGGTGATAGTAAGAGAGGTCGGGGTAGGAAGTTAGAAGAATATTTGACAGGGTATTTGTTGACGATGTATGTTGGGATAATGAGTGTAGGGGATGTTGGTATGAAAATGTGAAAAATAGAATAGTTAAACAGGTAAAACGTATGAAAGGGAGTGTTCGGTATAATCGTAAGAATGGTTTTGATGATGCATGAATGAATGCGGGTGAAGCGATATCAACGTATATATGTATGCTGAAAACGTTAGCTAAGAAGAAGTATGGGGATGAAGGCATAAAGGAAAATAAGGAACTAATGAAAAAGTTTTTGAATACAGTTCCTGAGAATGTGTAAGAGTTTGTTGATTTGAAAAAGAAGGAGAAAATAAGGTAGACGTGAGAGAGACTAACATGGGATGATAATTTAGAGATAGTTGAGGATTACGAGTTAGATAGATGTATGAAAGAAAGTAAATATGTTAATATGATAACTGGAAAAAAAGAAAGTGTGCCAGAGTTTGCAAGGTTTAGAAATGTTGGTATAGGAAGGCCAATGAGGGTAGCTGATAGTGTAGTAGATAGGAGTGTTAGGGCAAGTAATGTGGGAATACAGTTAAGGAAAAATGAACGGGTTAGGCACAGAAATCAGATTTGGAGAGAGGGGACTGCTGGTGCTCAGCAAGGTAGGTCAGGTACTACCTCGCTAGGGTTTGTAGGAAGAAGGGATAAGCCAGGATATTCGGAAATATAGTTAGTATGAGGGTTCAGCTGGGGGAATTTTCCTGTACGTGTGGAGACAATGGTCTCAATGTTCGGGAGAATGGGATGAATAGATGGTTGTATATGAGTAACTATGAACCTAGTGTGCATGAGAAGTTAGGGCTGGAAAATAAGCAATTATAGTTAGTTGAAAAAAGGAAAAAGAAGCATTTGAAAAGTTTTAGTGAGGATAAAAATCTGAAAAAAATTGTAGGTAATGGTGGGAATCAGAATAGGCAGGACATGAGTGAGTATGGAAGATAAATATGTTAATACAGATGAAACGATATTTATAGTGAGTGTGCTTTTTCGTTTGATGATGTAAAAGAAAATATGATGAACGCGAGAATAAGAGAAAGGAGAGAGATAAGTAGTATGAATGATTCTTCTGTTAAATTAGTGAAAGGGTTTTGAGGAAATGGATGAATTGTTGACAGAAATAAGTGAGATTTTAGGGCCAGATGATACTGAGGTTGATGGGATAGTGCATGATATATTAGATGATAAGAGTATAGATGGGAATCGAAATAGGACGAGGAATAATAGAGATATGGAAAAAGTGGATGAGAGAGAATATGAAAGCCCAGTTACTCGAAGTAAATGTCCTGTTCCCGGGTCCCGACTGCGACTGGGTAATGAAAAAAATCAAGTAAATGTTGTATGAAGGATTTTGCAAAGTAAAGGGGGAGGGATTTGGATGATTTATTTTTGTTTTCTTTTTACTTTTTGTTTTGCCCGAACTCAGAGTGTGTGTGTCAGCAAGCGAGTGGTACTTAGTGTAATGATTGTTTGTTGTGAGAAAGACTGTTGGCATAATTGAGGTTGTTTGTTTATATTTTAGTAGCTTAGGACAGTGGTTAATGTCTTGAGTGAATGATTGTTTTAACTGACTGCAGACAAAGGCATTTGTGCTTGTGGACGCTGGATTTTATATTCTTTTTACATGCTTGGAAGTGGTTATTTATAATGACAGTAAGTACGATTTTGTTCATATTTGATTGTAGTGATTCTGAATGATATAAATTGTATTATCTATTTATTATTCATCGAGCTCAAAAATATATTCATGTATATATGCATACATAAATAAACATAAATATATATATATATATATATATATATATATATATATATATATATATATATATATATATATATATATAAATATACATATACATATACATATATATATATATATATATATATATATATATATATATATATATATATATATATATATATATATATATATATATATATGCATACACATTATATACATACATGTATATATATATGCATATATACGTATATGTATATGTCATAGGGTGAGAATCCTTGTCCTATCACAGTCATGCCAGTTTTGTTTGATGTTGAATAGTAACTGTTGTTTTCTTCCTAAAGAGTGGAGGCATTGATTGTGGTCTTGAAGGTGGTGAATTGGCTGTCCATATGGGTGTCATATTTGGTCATCAGGTCCTTCATGTGCAAAATATTCTCATCGGGTACGGCAGCACATACAGACTCTGATAGGCATGATATCTAAAGGGCACGGAATAGGCCTACCTCCCGAGGAGAGTCATCTGTTGCACGTTGCAGGCTTACAATACTGATCTCTTTCCTGAGGATGAGTGAAGCCTTTTTCTCTCTCATAGGTTGTTGAAAGAGATGAAAAAGTTTGGCTATACGGGCAGCTGCTCTAGGAAGTATGTTCTGGTGTCTCTGCTTGGTTGCAAAGCCAATTGGAGATTTCCGAGAGAGTGTCCTCGGAAATCGCCTTAAGGACATATTGTGCCTTGGAGCTTGAGCTAGTCATGCCCATAAAGGGAAACTTAACCTTTGGTACCGGAACCAAACAAAGGCCTCTGTACTGATAAAAGGTGACAATTTCATGGATGTGGCATTGCTAATAGAGTCAAGGTAAGAGGGCGGCATCGCCCAACAGTAGGGCATAGCAGTGATGGGAAAGGTGGGGGCAGCTGGTCTTCCAACAGTCACCAAATATGTGAAGTGGCTTTTAGGTAATAACAGAGAGACGAGGTAAATAAAATTGAATTTATTAAATATGACAGCAGGTTTATATACAGATAATATAGAGCAAAAATGGCTCAAAATTCAGTCAGCCAAAAATATGCAACAGCAGCCTTAAACAGGTTTCTATTATATGTGGGGGAAAGACAGAGAGAAAAAAAAGGCAATACCATTACAGTGTACAAGCATGTATGAATTGTATGTGGTAGAATATGATGAACATCAAGATTATATTCACTCCTCACTGAAACTATTTTAGTTGGAAAAAACTCTCTTGCTACACTAACCCACTTTAACCCTGGATAGGTACGGTCCTCGGACACCCCTTTAAGGGTATACTCGGACGCGAACGACCCCGACGCCAAAAAAAATTCTTGAAAAATCAGTTTTTGCAGTAACCTCCTTTTTTCTTTTGCCAAAAAAAAACTTCAATGAATGCTTAAAACAACTGTAAAGATAAATACTACTCATCTGCAGAAAAACTATTTATTATAAATATTTTAAAAAATTAGGTAGAAAAAAAAGACCTGACATAAAAATTCATAAAAAAAAAAGTTTATACATATATACACAAATCCTTTTAGGAATTGATTCTTGAATGTTTAGGACACATCTTGATGTATTTTGGATGAAGTCAGACCCATGGAGGTGTAGATCTGAAATGAGAAAAAAAGGGTAACTTTTTTTGGCCAAAAAAAATTGTCCAAATTTCATGAATTTTTTTGGGTACCCAAATGAAATAGGAAGTGGCTAATTTTTTTAGGGAATAAACATATGTTATCCTAAAATAGAAATATGTAAAAAAATCTTCATTATTTTGTAAATTACATTTATATCAGGGGCCATATCTAAAGGTAATTTTTTGAGTACTTGGAAATTTCGTAAAAAAATACATATATTTAATATATAATATGATATTTATGCAGGTAAAAATATACCAAAATATCACAAATTCTATAGGGAACAAGAATATATATAGATAGGGCAGCTTACGCTTCGGATATGTCCACAAAATGGCCGCCAACCACACTGACTCAGACTCCCTAATCTGCCACTTGAAATGTAGGAAGGGTATGTCAATTTCAAGGTGGTATTTACTAATCTAATTATTATTGGATATGCATAAAAATTGTATGGTGGGTTGCTGGATAATTGTCGATTATTTTACGACTATAAAATTAAAATTCTGACCCAAAAAAATTTTTTTTGAAGGGAAATAAAATCGAAAAAAAAAATGTAAAACAATATTTTAGCTAAAAAAATTTGATGATATTCAATCAAAAAAAAAGTAAACAAAATTTTCCGACAAATAAACATCTACAGGAATCATTACTCTGTGATAGTTCCTTAGTACGTAGTAATTTTGAAAGAATTGGGAAAAAACGAAAAAATGGCAATCACCGGAAAATCGAACACATACCTATATATACGCCATATCTGGCTAAAAAAAAGATAGGCATGGGTAGCCAGATCATCTAGAAACACTTTCCAACACTATAAAAATATAAGTTTTGCGACACTACTTGCCAATTCCTTACGGTAACATGACTAAGCAAAAAAATGCAAAACAAATAAAAAGGGGCACTCGTGGAAAAATGGCCATTCTAATATACGGCATTTCAGAAAAAAAAAATTTCAGCCACGTGCTAGGCAAACCATCAAGGCATATTTTCCGACAAATAAACATATAAATGAAATATTACTCTGTGATAGTTCCTTAGTACGTAGTAATTTTGAAAGAAATGGGAAAAAACGAAAAAATGGCAATCACAGGAAAATCGAACACATACTTATATATACGCCATATCTGGCTAAAAAAAAAATAGGCATGGGTAGCCAGATCATCTAGAAACACTTTCCAACACTATAAAAATATAAGTTTTGCGACACTACTTGCCAATTCCTTACGGTAACATGACTAAGCAAAAAAATGCAAAACAAATAAAAAGGGGCACTCGCGGAAAAATGCCCAACATTCTAATATACGGCATCTCAGATAAAAAAAAAAGACATGCACGTGTTAGCCCAACCATCAAGGCACACTTTCTAACACATAAACATGAAAAAAAAATCAATAATATACGGCAATTCCTTACTACGTAGTAAATTTTTACAAATATTGAAAAAAAAACAGAAATTGGCAACCGCAGTTAAATACCCAATATACCAATAACTACGTCGTATCTGACAAAAACAAAATCACGCATGGGTAGCCAGATCATCTAGACACACTTTCCAACATTAAAAAAGCAAAAGTTTTACGACACTATTTCGCAATATCTTACGGAAAAATGACTTAGCAAAAAAATTAAAAAAAATTAAAAAGGGACACTCGCGGTAAAATGCCCGACATTCTAATATACGACATCTCAGATAAAAAAAAAGACATGCACGTGTTAGCCCAACCATCAAGGCACACTTTCTAACACATAAACATGAAAAAAAAATGAATGATATACGGCAATTCCTTACAACGTAGTAATTTTTACAAATATTGAAAAAAAAACAGAAATTGGTAACCGCAGTTAAATACCCAATATACCAATAACTACGTCGTATCTGACAAAAACAAAGTCATGCATGGGTAGCCAGATCATCTAGACACACTTTCCAACACTAAACAAGCAAAAGTTTTACGACACTATTTGGCAATATCTTACGGAAAAATGACTTGGCAAAAAAATGAAAAAAAATGAAAAAGGGACACTCGCGGTAAAATGGTCCTCGTGGTGATGAACGACATTTTAACTAAAAAAAAAAACATGCACATGGTAGCCAAACAATCCACCAAGACTTTCCACAACTGATAACCTATACAAGTTGCACCATTCTACGACAATTTCATAATACGTAATAACTTTGATAATTATGCAAACTACCTCAGAAGTGTAAACTCGGACGCGAATGACCCCGACGCGTCTCAGAAATCGGGGAAGGAGTACAGCTACAGCAATGCACATCTGGACACTACTAGAGCGTGTAGGGGAGACACCTCCTGCAGGTCGATCACCCACAAATTCAGTCACAGGGGTGAGTCACGTGAGAAAAACCTGTTTTTTTTTTGACGCTCGGGGTCGCAAACGACCCACCGTACCTATCCAGGGTTAAGCCAGAAATCGTTTTCTTACATACTAAAGATTCACTTTCTATCTGCCTTTCCTATTTCCCTATTTTCTGTCATTTTCTTTACTACAAGAAGCTCTTGCAATCGAATCTGAATTTGGCACTATGTTTATTGGTTTCTATTACATAATCCCTGAGTACATTGTGGTGATACCTTAGATAACATATTTTCTCGTTCTATTAAGGTACCATTAGTAATCTTAATACACAAAATTAGTTGTCCGGATTTATTGTTTGCTTTAACAAGCATGATTGAATACTATTATGAATGAATAACTTTCGTGGGTTTTTCTAAGACTAGGCTAAATATTACAAATATATCATCATATTCATCAGCCTTTACTAGTCTACTGCAGCAAAACTGCCTCAGACTTGTCTTTCCACCCTTATCTGTTCATGGTGTTTTTGCGCATGCCCATGCCTGGAAACCTTAGTTCGTTAATCCATTGTCCTGTCTTCCTTCCCCTGCTTCCTTTACAATCCTAAGGGAACCATTCTCTTATTCTTAATGTCCATCTACTGGCTCTCATACTCCTTATAGAACCAAGTCATTAAATATTTTTTTTTTCTTTACAGATATGGCACTCTACGTTTCCCGATCATTTTTTTTTTTTTTTTTAACAAATGCTCTCTCTTCCATGCTTACCCTTCTTTTAATTTCGGTTATTTGTTCGTGGGAAACACTCTCTATCCCAAGTACATATGTTCATTAACAATCTCTAGAGTTTCCTTCAAAACCCTTATTTGTTGTCTTTCTGTATTTTCATTGAACATTACCTTACTTTTACTCATATTCCTTTTCAGTCCTGTATTTCTGCTTTCCCTATAGAAATTCTCTAGCATCTTATGTATTTTTTTCCCATGATTCACTCAAAACAACTGAGTCTACTGAAAATCATAAGTTGTTAAGGTTTTCCGCATTAACAATAAATCCTAAATTTCCTAATATAAATTCTTAAAAAAAATATCCAGGCATGCTGTGAATTATTCAGGATAGATGAGGTCTCACTGTCTAACTCCTTTCTCAATAAAAAAATTTCTCTTAGGTTTTATGTAGTGTAGGATTGCTGTACATCCTCTATAGATATCTATAAGCATTCTAACATAAGATTTATCTATTCCTTTTTTTTTTTTTTGAAGGGTTTTCATTACTGCTAAAGTTTTTACAAAATTAAAAGCTTTCTCATGGTTTTTAAATTGCATACATGGTGGTTTATCATACTCGGCTGACTTTTCCCTAAGCAATTCTTTGGATCATCATTTTTTAGAGCGATTTTTATTTGAGCGCTGATTTTCAAGCCATTGTCTATTTAATCAATTTAGCTTTAGAGCAATTATTGTGAAGTGGCAAATTTACTTGAAATTTACAAAAAATAAACTCAATAGAAAACTATGAAAGAATAGAAGTAGAAATTATGAGGAATAATATAGAAAAAAAGTATTTAAATTTATATCAAAGCATTAAAGTATGAAGAAATAAAAGAAAAAAAAAGGTTCAAAGTTTAAAGCAGGCCACACAAGCACAGGACTGGCGCACTGATTTGAGGCTAAAGAGCCAAGAGCCAATCCTTAACGCGTATATGGGGTAAACAGGACAAACGCGGCGAGACTAGCCTGTCCTCTCAGCCTTTCTGCATGTTTGAGCGGACTGCCCAGTCCCGCCGTGCTTGGCAATACGAATATGAATTATGAAACAAGAGTTTTGTGTTTAACCCCTATTACAGGCAACATAAATCCATCTGTCAACAGGATATAACTATAAAGAAATTCAATACACATCACAAGGATATCCAAGTAGAGAGTTTGTGTAAGATTATACCAGAAGCTTGCAGAGAGATCTATGAAGTCCCCAGAAAAAAATTCTTAGATTTGCTAATTTGCCGCATTTTTGGGGCTATGTGAATACGGAGAAGTGCTATGGAGAAGTGCTAGTTTTCGATTCACTTCTTCTTCAATAACACATTTATTATTAAGATCCCAAGTTATTTTACCCTCCAAATAACACAACTAGCACAGCTATCGTTACTTCGGTAATCATACAAAGAAGCTTATACAAAACTTTGCTCGCTACTAAGATTGAAGGCTTTGGACGTCACCTGAAACAAAGTCCATGTGGACTGAGCCTACAGGTACCCTACGAGTCCGAATCCATCCTCAAAGGCCCCGTGTCCCCCCCACCAACCATCCTTAACACGTGCCCACACTGTCTTAAACGTGATACTCTTATCACCTCAGTAATCTTCACAACACCACCCATTCCTTTTATTTCATCAAATGGAAAATGAACTGTAACCTTAGAGAAGGATCCAATGTAGCACTCTCGGGGTAGTCAACAGATCCCATTGTTCCCTAGCGGTAGTATATATATATATATATATATATATATATATATATATATATATATATATATATATATATATATATATATATATATATATATATATATATATATATATATAACTAACTAACATTTGTGACTTTATTAGATCTAAATATCAACCACAATGGTATCTAATATGAAATTCTATCTTAGGGAATATATATCCACTGGAAATTGATTTATGATAATGTTTCTGGCGGGGCAAGAACTGGAACCTACACTCTAAAAAATTAAGGGTATAAAATGGGTAGAAAAAGGGTATTTCTAGTGGTTAGAAAAGCATACCCTATCGGGGTATATAAGAACTATAATATACCCTTTAAAATATACCCATATCAAGGGTATAACATATACTTGAGATACCCTTACTTAGGGGTGTATCGTAGGTAAAGAATACCCTTTTACAGGGTATTCTATACGACATAAATACCCGTGTATATTAATTATAATTTTATAATTAATATCTATTCCACCATTATATAGGTGTAGTTATAGCTTGTAAGTATATAAAGTAATGTTTGGTTTATCAATTTATTATTTCCATTACACTTGAAAATCAAAAGTATATATATAATATATAAAGAGTGATGGCAGAAGCTGCAAAGCAAACCGTACGCAGAAATCTGTGAAAAGAAAATATTTGTTAGTGTGTGTGTGCCTAAATATATATATATATATATATATATATATATATATATATATATATATATATATATATATATATATATATATATATATATATATATATATATATATATATATATATATATATATATATATATATATATATATATATATATATATATATATATATATATATATAGAAAAGAAAGGAAAAAATATCATGCATAAATACCTGTCTGCTACCTCAAGTCAAACTTATTAAGAAATCACTGGCGTCAGTGTATGCTTACAGACTACTAGTAATCGTAATGTTTTTAACGTTTAGCTGAATACGATGTTTATGGTTTTTTTTCCTCCCAGACAGCTTGACGCTCTCTCTCTCTCTCTCTCTCTCTCTCTCTCTCTCTCTCTCTCTCTCTCTCTCTCTCTCTCTCTCTCTCTCTCTCTCTCTCTCTCTCATAATTAAGTACTAATGATAATTTCTTACTTATTTTCTCCGGTGTTAGTAATAATGATTTTTTAGACTATCACAGCCTGAATGCAAAACTAATGATGATGTCTGACAATTTTTATTCGTAACGTTGAAGTAGGAAATAATGTTAAGTATGGTATTTTTGACTTTTAAAATACTGCAGAAATAATGGGGATGAGTAACCTAAAATTTATTCAAGGCAGCATTTCAGATAATAAGAAACATACATACCACATTTTATCATACGTAAAATTATGGTAAAAAGTGTTATAGGTCACATAAATACCAGAGTCAATGCAAAAACCATAATAATAAAAACAATATAATAATAATATAAGGAGTATAATTATAATAATAGTAATAATAGTAAAAAGAGTAAAGGAATAATAATAATCATAGCAATATTATTATTATCATTTCATATTGATATCAAAATAATAATAATAATAATAAGAATAATAATAATAATAATAATAATAATAATAATAATAATAACAGTAAAATTAAATGAGATTATGGAAAGCAGTCAGCGAGAGACAGAGGGGAGAAGAATCCGCCTGGCGAGAGAGAGGGAGGACTTGTCTCAGTCGTCGTGCCTAGTGACGTCACATTAATAACGGCTATCCGAGAGAAAGCTGTACATGAGTTGACAAAGAGCAATTTCATATATATATATATATATATATATATATATATATATATATATATATATATATATATATATATATATATATATATATATGATTAATTGAATTATTATAACTAAAGAAGTTACTAAAGTCTACTAAGTAGTATGTCAAAAGGCTTCGTCTCTGTTTTAACCATCTTTCAGTGCAAACCACCACGTAGGTATATGCTATTTAGAATCATTGTCAAAACGAAATAAAATAATGTAAGTGTCATTCTCGAATAGTTGTGGTTCTTTCACCATAGTTATGACATGCAACAGAGACGTACATAGCCGCGTATTTGTATGGTAAACCGCCGCCTTTTTATAAGCATCTACCGGCGTTTTTCTTTTAAGTCAGAGTTGGCGGTATATATACATGTTTGGGACCACTGTCTATGCTTGCATAGATGGACAGTTAGTGTTCTTACCTTGGTTAGCAGTTAACAGGTGAAATGCAGTGTAGATATTATAATCCCGATGACGCTAATTGGAGCAATTTATCTTCACTGCAGAGCAGACGCAGAGTCCAGACGCCACTGAAATTTCCCGCCAAATTCCCTGGCTCTCGAAGAATCTCGAGACGGCAACAATACAAATTGCCAAGTACCGCATTTTGTAGGAACTTGCTTCAAAACTATCCATAACTCAAAACCAATATGTTGTTAGTAACTTTTTTGGTGCATTACATTATCAGTGTAACAATATGGTGATTTAATACAGAGTAAAAGTTCATTTCATGACATGATCACACAAACTTACCAAGCCCATTTTAAGACAAAGTACAATAGAGGGTATATTATTCACAAAAAATACCCTGCCTCCTGCTGTAGAGGGGTATTTTTGAGCCTTAGGGTGTTTTACATGTATATAAACCCCAGCTCACTCGTTATGCCCTTTCTGTACCTTGAACTTTTTACAGTGTATGCCTCTGAATTGAAACAATACCATCACTGACTTACCAACTGAGTATTTATCGTGAATGAATTTCTAGTCTATATGAGTTCCCAAAGGATGAATTCGATATTAAATGTCATTGTGGTTGATATTCGGATCTAAGAAAGTCTAAAGTTTTATTGATAAATAGTCATCATAAAAGGCCTCACGTTGCGAACTCATCCATCAGGTACCAAACTGGAAATAGTTTGATTTCAGGGTTTAAAATTAACAGAATCCTGAATTCGACAGATTCGTGAATTTGATAGGAGTATGTATATTGGATTTGCATTTATCTTATACCTTTCTTGATAGCTTACTTGGTAAGACTCATTGGTGGAATAATTACGGCTTAACGGCCTAGCCCCACCAGAAGCATTTATCATAAATGGAATTTCAATGGACATATATATTCAAAGATAGAATTAAATAATAGATGATATTGTGGTTGATGTAGATACACAGTATATGGAAGTTTGTGCCTTAGTGAGTGTACATAAAATATTTATGTTTTGTAGTTTTCATTTAATCATTTGCCCTCGAGAACATTTTTACGTGAGTGATAATTTTTTTTTAAATCATATTAACAAGGACTCTGCTTTCTTTTGTAGTCGTCTTCGTCACACTTTTCATCTGGTTTTTAGGTGCATTGCAGAATTAAAGGTAACCGTCTCTATAGTACGTTTTCATTTCCTTGGTTATATTACGGATATTACTACTACGCCTACTACTTAATTTTTCGGTTAACTCCACCACCTTCGACGAGGTAAAAAACAATTTGCATAGTTAATATACATTCACTATTTATGGTGATGAGAGCAGGAAGATAAAACTAAACTTTATAGTGCATCAGGGACTGCTTAAACTTAAAGATAAATTTAGGTCCAAAATATATGTAAATGTTCAACGTTACGAGATACAACTTGTTACATTAAATGAACAGGGAGTTATACGTCTGCTATGTAATTCAGAAAACACCCTTGTTGTTTTCTATTGTAATTGTTTGTAGTTATGAGAATGTTTGTTTATTCCTTTCATGTTCTAAAGGTCCTATCAATCATTGCAAAATATTGTCCTGTAATTAGATTCTAAACTCAGTTTGAATAAAAACATTTACAATAATAAAAGAAAGAAAGAAAAATCTGAAGCAATATATATATATATATATATATATATATATATATATATATATATATATATATATATATATATATATATATATATATATATATATATATATATATATATAGAGAGAGAGAGAGAGAGAGAGAGAGAGAGAGCTTTACTACGTGAATGCCACAATCCTTATCGATTGGCTGATTCTAGAAACAAAGTACTGATGAATAATTTTCTCTGAAAAAAATACGTAAATGAAAGGTGGTGGTTGTGATCCGGAGGTATTTCTTATAGTAGTAGGAGTAATAGTGGTAGTAGTTGTTGCTGTTATTGTGTTACTTGTTGTTGTTGTTGTTGCTGTTGCAACATATGGAGATGAGTAGTAGTAGCAGTAGTATTAGCTATAGTAGTGGCAGCAGCAGGTTCTAGGTTTCAGTTTCCTCGTTGCTCACTCTACAACCCTATAATTGTTGGCACACTACTAGACATGTAGGTGAAGAATGCTGCAATCTGCTGAAAGTTTATTGGTATCTCTTACACAGGCAGCATAACTTGAATAGTTTTATTTGTAACTTCCCAAAGCCAGCCTAACATATCGGGCGTATTCTTTACTTGGTGATTCTAATTTCCTTAATTTTGATGAACGGCTTCTAAATTTCCTCAATTTTTTACAGCTATACATATGTTCTGTAGTATCTTCTGGCTCTCTGCATAACTCAAATGGCCTATAATGTTCATTACTGTTTCTATAACTATCTCTATTGTCTATCGTATTCAACATTGTCTTAATTACTAGTACAGCTCCCTTAGTATTAAGTCCACCTTTTGCAATGTCTTCTGCCACTACCATTTACAAACCTCAAATTAGTCATCTTTGCTCTCAGTTCTCATATTTTTCTTTTGATTACCTTTGCCACTTTACTTTTTTTTATTTCTACCTTTGGTTTTGCTTTCTGTTTTTATTAATTTTTCAAAATCAGATTCATATTATTTTTGCATACTTCTTTGATTCTTATTCCCCAGAATTCCACATACTGCTCCCTTTTTTGGTCTTCCACCATTTCCTTAACTGGTGGTTTATGAACTGACGTAATGATGTTATGAAATGGCATTCCCCTTTTATTTTATTCTCAAATGGCCATATTCCTGTTTCAGCTATTATTATTATTATTATTATTATTATTATTATTATTATTATTATTAGTATTTTATTAGTATTATCATAATTATTATTATTATCATTATTATTATTATTATTATTATTATTATTATTATTATTATTACTATCATATGCTATGCTACAACCATAGTTGGAAAAGAACAATGCTATAGGCCATGGGGCCCCAACAGGGAAAATAGCCCAGTGAGGAAAGGAAACAAAAAAATTAAATATTTTAAAGAATAGTAACAACATTTAAATAAATATTTCCCATATAAACTACAAAAACTTTAACAAAACAAGAGGAAGAGAAACTAGATAGAATAGAGTGCCCGAGTGTACCCTCAAGTAAGAGAACTCTAACCAAGACAGAGGAAGACCATGGTACAGAGGCTATAGCACTACCCAAGACTAGAAAACAATGGCTTGATTTTGGAGTGTCCTTCTCCTAGAAGAGCTGCTTACCATAGCTAGAGTCTCTTCTACCCTTACCGAGTGGAAAGTAGCCACTGAACAATTACGGTGCAGTACTTAACCCCTTGGGTGAAAAAGAGTTGTTTGGCAATCTCAATATAGTCATGTGTATGAGGACAGAATAGAATCTGTAAAGAATAGGCCAGACTATTCGGTGTCTGTGTAGGCAAAGGGAAAGACTCGTAACCAGAGAGAAGGATCCAATGTAGTACTGTGTGGCCAGTCAATGGACCCCATAACTCTCGAGCGGTAGTATCTCAACGGGCGGCTGGTGCCCTGGCCAACCTACTACCTATATAAGATGTAGTTCAATTCTCTTTGAAAATTACTTTCATAATTTTGTACCGTACAGCCTCTGAGATACCACAAATGTTTCCTTTATCTTTATTCGCACCATCAATGCGAAATCACCTACTCTGTTACTGTCTACATACTTCTTAATTTCTTGCATTATATAAATTATTTTTGTGATAGGGTAGTAATAGTATGTGAATGAGGGAAAAAGTAATATTATTAGTAGTAGTTTCAGAAGTAATAGTAGTATTAGCAGTAGCAGTAGTAGTACTGTACACATACAAACTCACACATTTTTTGTGTACTACTACCACTACTACTACTATGATTTAATCACACCATCCTGAACTCGACAACCACTACAACAACTCTCTCTCTCTCTCTCTCTCTCTCTCTCTCTCTCTCTCTCTCTCTCTCTCTCTCTCTCTCTCTCTCTCTGATAATGAAATATACAAGTTGTCTGACACAAAATTTCACCATCATTTTTATAGAATAGATACATACGAATTATTATTATTATTATTATTATTATTATTATTATTATTATTATTATTATTATTATTATTATTAAAGATCCAAAATAATATTATTACTATGGAAGGCACATGTGAAATATCAAAAGCTACTGTATACAAATAGCATAAGTATCTAGGTAGATTACCCATTCCTACTTTATCCCTATGAACAATCTAGTCACTTTCGTCTGAGTACCATCTTTGACAGACCCAGGCGATTAATGAAAGAAACTGTTACTTTTAGTGATGTGCAATGGAAACGAGGGATTTAAAATCAAAATTAAATGGGGATCTATTGAAACATATAGGGAGAATGGAATAGTATCCCTCACCGAAATAGGTTCTTTCATTTTTTATTTTATCTTTGCCTATGAAGTTTTTATGGAGGTTATGTATTTGCTAAGGTTTCTTTTTGTATGTTTTCTGTCTGACCTTTAGCCTATCTTACTACCAACAAGATATCTCATATTTTTTTTCATCGATGTTATGGAAATTTGGTGAAGCTAGAAATGGGGTTCGTGCCAGGTAAATGTTGAATCAGGTTCTGGTATTTTTTTTTTTTTTTACATTTTCATCTGCATTTTGAGAAAGGGTTAGTTTTTTTCTATGTAATTTTTATACGATCAATGATAAATCTTATATATTAATTTCAGCAGTATATATCTCATAAAAGGCTCTTGTCCTGCACGATTTTATAAGCACCTAGTGACTCACTAGTAAATCCTGTGTTGGTGGTAGAGATATGCAATCTATGAGTTCGTATTTGCTAAATCTTAATTCTTAAAGGTCATGATTCCTCATTGCTAATTGGATAATATTTTGTGTTAACGATAGGTAGGTGCTGTGACAGAGTGAAAGGTCTGTAGCCGGTGGTGGAGGGAAAGTTCGATGGTGATGGTGGGCTTCAGCATTGTTAGCTTTCATCGACTACCCACCCCCCTCCCCATATCTCATGAGCTTCGGACATAGTTCGTATAAAAAATATTTCTTATAACAAACTTACTTATACCCCTTTTCACACCAGCTTTTAAAAAGCCTTGCACTGGCTTAGACGGGAAATTTTGACTGTCCGCGGCTACCCTAAATTGACTCCGAGATGAAGTGTAATTGATTTGATGTTGTGCGTGGTAGCACGAACCTTTCAAAGGCTCTCAAATTCGATTTCAGAAAAATGCAAAATATGTAATTTGTGGTGGCAGACTGTCTCGCATAGTCTGATATATAGTCAGTCCGAAATGGTGTATATTCAGTCCAAAATTATACATGTTTATCCAAAAGGTACGAGATCACTGCAAAATCCCTCTGAACTTATATGAGGCTGTACGCAGTTGATTTGTCTGTACTGAGACTATCTTAGACAACGGAGTTTGCTTTAGGTTTCGTCTTGTAGCCCTTTGTTTGACTGCTGACTGACTATGTACTCACCTCACACTGACTGCTGATAACCTCATGCAGTCACGCATAGTCATTTGCTCACGGCATCCGAGCTGCGGTATAAAGGGGATGCTCTCGCACCAGAGAAAAAGCTACACGCTGCAATGTTGCAGGAGCCCGTGCTTGGCTGTAAATGTCAGGCACTCTCCAGACAAGCAAGCAAGCAAACAACCAGAGGAAAACCACATATTTAGTACTTTATTTTGTATCATGTGTTAATTTATTGGTAAAATCTCTCAAAACTTTTTCCAAGTTATTCGAATGAACAAACATTATGATCTGATTTTCAATAATCGTAACATGATAACATGACATGAGCCATATATATTGTAACTTACCATAACATGATATAATGTTTATAAATAATTATTTCTAAAGCTTTCAAGGTAAAGTAGGCATAAAATTTCTTATTATACTTTATTGTGATCATTCTTACATTATAAAATCATTCTACTACAGTATATATCATCAGATTTATAGGATAAAAGTGTATATAAATTGTCCATGTGAATCAATAAATATTGTTCAATTTGAGTCTGTCTGTCTTATTATTCAATTATTCTGTGTTGCTATTTGAGTAGTCTGCCAAGTAATTACTTTTGTTCTTGGCTGCTGTTGGTTCCTTGCCACGAAATTGGGTTTCTATGTTTGACAAGTGAGCGTAATGTCTCCAAACTCCAGGAATTACCCTCATGGTAGTCAGGATAATCTTCATCAAGAATTGATGTGTCAAGAGCTGGGTTCTTAGAACGTAAGTAAATGGGAACAACTCAAAATTCATATGTGATAGTGTTGGCTTATTAGAAGATTGTGGCACTGTAGAAAGCAGGGAACAGAATTTTAATACTATTAATCGGAAGGTATTTTTGACAACCCTTTTGCCTCGTGAAATACTATAATCGTAAATTCTTTATTTATGGGACATGTTACAAGGAACTCATCGTTTCATCAAATAGGTTTTCAGGGTGAAAGCATCATTTACTAAAAAGTAAAATGGAACGTGGAGACAACCCCCCCCCCCCCCCAATATTAGGCAGTTGTTCAGGTACTGGAAAGTGCAAAGCATCTTCCTCAATGGCTTGCTTCAGAGATATAAATGGAAATAAAAAAAAAAAAACTGCATCATAGCTGCTACCAGTATGTCCAATGTCCACATAGAGATGTTTCAATACGTCATCAACTATAGCCAGGAGAACAATAGAAAAAAAAACGTTTAATTGAAGTAGAAACTGCCTCTTTTTTTATGAATTTTACGAAGCGCTACATGTTTTTCATCTATGGCTCCAAAACAGTTCGCTAAATTCCATTTTCTGTAAAACAGTTCTGATATGTCTTTCCAACTTTCTGGGGATGTTGGGCATACAATTAATTTTTCAGCAAACTTATTGAACTCATGAACAAATGTAGAGATGGCGTTGGGGAGAACTCTGAAGGCATACTGATATCTCTCGTAGCTGTTCCCTGTTGCCAGACAATGCAGGATTATAGCCGACTTCAGACCAAGTAACAGAGCCTTCCTATAATTTGTATTCTACTTTGTAATCATGTGTTTGATCCTGTGAAGTTTTTCTAATAATTAAGGACTCATCCTGATATAGTTTGGAAAAGATTGAGAATTATCAACATTTAGCTTTGTCGTCAAATGATGACATTGCCAAAATATCGGTCCCCTCAACGGCCAAGGTTTCACCGGGATAGATATAAGTTAAAAACAGAAGAAAATGTACAATGATCTCCTCTGCAGCCAAGGTTTTATTCAGAAATATATAAGTTAAAAACCTAATGTGTTTAGAATTTTAATAAATGAAAAGTAATGAACAACAAATGTAATTAACCAACATGGTTTCTTTTTTTTTCTTTTTTTTTCCTTTTTTTTTTGGGGGGGGGGGGGTTTCATGGAGACTTTTCTCCTTTTTCTCCATCATCTTCAGAGTTTATGAGATGAGATGCAACCAGACCATAGGTGTGCTTCATATGATGCAGGATCCGTATTCGTAGATCTCTTTCCATCACGCATTGGATCTGTTTTGATGTGTATGGTGCACTTTTCAAAGTACAAATGATGAGTTGTTCTATTCAGCAAGCACTTCTATATTGCTTTTGGGCCATATGAAGCTGTACACAGCTGTACACAGCAGCCGTGTGTCATCCATAGGGCAATGCTGCAATTTATCCGCTGACAGTCTGTTGTCTATACGCAGCACTACGTCGTCAAACATTGTACGCAAGAGCTGTACGCTAACCACAAGTACTGCATGATATCCCTCCGGGGTGTCTCCACAGCTATACCATACCAACACACAGTTGCACACCGCCATACGAGCCCCTAAGTGAGCCCTGTACGTACTCAGTGAGTTACCGGTATGCCATCTCTCCACCACCCTGCGTACTATTCCACAGTGAAAACGCCATGAATCTGCCAGATTGTTTGTTTTTTTAATTTTTCTTATTGTTTTTTTTTATGAACTTTTCTAACGTACAGTAATGTACTGGCAGCTGCAGTCATCCACAGCCACACATCCAGTGCGAGATCGCTGTGCCATCAGGTGTCAAAGTGATATTACGAACTGATTTACCCAGAAGAGTTTTATACCTGAAGAATATTTACGTACGTAATCTCTTCAAAGTAACTTTACGCCTTAAGATAATTTTCAGAGGCATTTTTTCCCCTTGAGAAATTTTACTCAAATGACCATTTTTCAAACAAATTATGTACAACAAACAATAAACCATACAATCTTTTTCCATTAGGATTTTTTGTTTCATTATAAACAGTTTTTTTTTTTTATACAGACTTTAGTCCGGAACCCATAGTTTAGATGATTTGTTATTATGTCTAAAAAGGAAAAAAAGCAATTGGAGTAATAAATGGACCTACTAGGCTTCAATTTTATAAGAGCAGTAACCAAATAGGATATTTTTTTTTATCATTATCATAATCTAAGAAACCCTATTTTTAAATATTGATAGCCATAATATAAATATTTCTTTCTTACTATTACTTCTAAACCCTGAAACTGCCCTGGTAGTGCAACTGTGCAAGACAACTTCCTGTAAGTGAAAGTATGTTTATTTCCTCACAGACATCCCTACACCCCCCCTCTCTCTCTCTCTCTCTCTCTCTCTCTCTCTCTCTCTCTCTCTCTCTCTCTCTTCTCTCTCTCTCTCTCTATATATATATATATATATATATATATATATATATATATATATATATACATATATATATATATATATATATACATATATATATATCGTGTGTTTGTGTGTGTGTAAATGTCAGCCACACATATGCCCTCTCTCTCTCTCCTCTCTCTCTCTCTCTCTCTCTCTCTCTCTCTCTCTCTCTCTCTCTCTCTCTCTCTCTCTCTCTGCCTACAGGAACGAACGACTTTACTAATCCAGCTATCAAGAGTGATATAAGTTTATTTCATGTTCTTAGTACATATACCTGCCGAATTTAGTAATCTGTTCATACACTTGAAATTAACCCATCTTCATGATAGCTGATAAGTGAGTATGCAAAACCTTATTATTTTTTATGAATATGTATCACTAACACTCGTGATTTTAAGAAATGTAAATTGCAACCACAATGGCCTTAAATACCGAATGCTACATTTGGGAATGTATATCCAATGGAAATTAATTTATTATAAATTCTTCTGGCTGGGCAAGGATTCAAACGTATGTCCGGAGCCGAAACAATAATTGTAGGGACGACTTTACCAATAGAGCTATCAAGACAGATAAAATTTTATTCCAAGTCCACTTTACATATACCTGTCAAACTCAGGAATCTGTTCTTCGATTTCAAATCAAACCATCTCCACCATGATAGTTGATTAGTTAATTTGCAACCTGTGAGTATTTATAATGAATATGTATCACTAACACGCAGTCAAGCGGAAGATACAAGGTCAAGGAATTTCTTTAAGTTTACTGAATTTCTTTATTATTTCACTTCTGACTTAACAATAAATAGAAAATTAAATACTATCTTTGATTTCTTATAAAGGGAAATGTAATAGAAATAAAGTTGAATATAACCGTATATAATTAAGATTCACTTATATAAGAATAACTGCTGGAAAATCTATTCTATTCGTCGATCACATCACATGAATTGATAAAACAGACGGTACTAATGAAGACTAAAGCATTGAATATGAAAACATGTAACTACTATTACTACTACTACTACAGCAACTAATGATAATAATAATAATAATAATAATAATAATAATAATAATAATAATAATAATAATAATAATAATAATAATAATAATAATAATGTTCACAGAGAATAGGGTATTTTTCATAATACTGTATAACCGTCATTAACTACTGGATACCTAAATGAAAATTGATTACTGTGCATATCTTGTTTATTTCCAAGTCAATATTACTCACTCAATGGGCCACAGATAGAAGTTTCAAGTATTTCGAAAATGCAATCCAAGTTATTGTAAAATTCGAGTAATTGATTATCTCTCTCTCTCTCTTTCTCTCTCTCTCTCTCTCTCTCTCTCTCTCTCTCTCTCTCTCTCTCTCTCTCTCTCTCTCTCTCTCTCTCTCTCTCTCATACACACACGTTCACATAAAATAGGTATTTTTTTTTTTAGAATATCAGGTAGGTCAGCAATATTTGGGACAATGAAATTAATTACCGATCAATTGAAATTAAAAATAATAATAAACCATGACATGGCTCAAATAAAATTGTACTTACTGTCCAGAGTAAAGTCCTGGTATACGTCAATGTGTTTATCCTATATGTCTCAACGAAGTTTTCCGTACTTCAAAACTTCGTTAAAGTCTTATGATAAAATCCTTTAAGTAGTAAAAAAGGGCTTTTTAATATTGGCATATAGTACAAAGAATCTAATGAGTTCTCGATTCAAAATGCCAGTAATCACGAATGCTAGCAGTTCGATTGAATAGAGTTTGGGGATATTTATTCATGAACAAATCATTAATAAGATTTATTTTACTCATACGATTGGTAAATTTTAGTTTCTGCAAAGAGCTAGATTCTGGAAGATTTTGTAGTCAGTACTCTTTTTCCATAATTTTCATACGTCTTGATTCCCTTAATGATTCTGAGATATTTATATTAGAATTGTGTAAATTGATTTATAGAACGCATAAACAAACTGGTGGAAATAACCTTTAATCAATAGATAAATTAATCTTCTCTATCATCTAAATTCTCTCTCTCTCTCTCTCTCTCTCTCTCTCTCTCTCTCTCTCTCTCTCTCTCTCTCTCTCTCTCTCTCTCTCTCTCTCTCTCTCTCTCTCTATATATATATATATATATATATATATATATATATATATATATATATATATATTATATATATATATATATATATATATATATATATATATTATACTTAGGCTTTCTAAAGAATTAAATCTTCCACAAAGGATAGTCCAGGGGTATAAGGATATATTAGGGCGACATTGTGCAAATTTATCTACAAGCATAAAATCTGGCACTGATTTAGGTTAGGCCATGCTGAACTCATTTGTTGATGACGCCAAAGCTGGTGATCACAGGTGCCACCATATTGGCAAATCCAATATGGCTGCCACTTGATTTTACATTTTACAATAACTTCACGATTAAAGGTCATACATCATCGTGTAAAAGTCCTTGATAGGGGTTTTCGACCTCAAGGAATCCGAATGTGAGCTCAAATTTTGCATAGCACATCCCACATGCTGAGTATATTTGCCATTTTTTTTTCTTTTTTTTTTCAAATCAGATGTGAAGGGTTATATTTCAGACTTTGCTGTTCAATTATGGTTACTTCCCAATATTTTTCTTTTTCTTTTGTTCTCATTACTGTTGAATAGAATCTTACACTGTTTTGTCGTTAAAAGTTTATTCAAGACATCTTGTTTAGTCCCCTAAATAATCTTTTTATTTTTCTCCTCAGGTACGTGTGACGTGTGGGTGGTGATGAAAGAGACAGTGATGCGTGATTTGTGAAAATGTCTAGTACCTACTGGCAGCTTTGTTGTCTCTCTCAATCTGACAAAGATGAACATTTACAATCAGCAAAGGAGGATGGAATTTTAAGTCTCGAAAGAGACCTAAATGGCTTCAAAGAAATCAATGCTGTTCCTTCTGGTATTGCAGTGTCGTTGCAACAACTCAACGATAGTTCGGGAATAGCAAACATGCTTCGATCAAATAATTGCAAATACCAAAAGACTTGCCGAAGCTACTGCAGAAGTTCTCGTGTGAAGAGACTGCGTCAAAAGAAGGAAACCTCTTCACAAGCTTCACCCCATAAAAAACTGCGATCAGCTGGGACTTTTCAACGAACAGGAAAAGGTAAAATATTCTGTGTCAACTGCGATGGAAACGACAAGACCACTTTATGCATGGTAGCAATTAATAAAGTTGATGCCAACCTCAAAAGCTGGGCAAAGTTGAATAATAATTTTCAGTTGACTGGAGAACTGGTTGCACAAGCTGCCAATGCTCATGCCGGTGACACTTACTATCATGTTAAATGTTACTTGCGTCTTCAAGATTCTGGAAGTGCTGCACAAAGCCTAGCTTCCACAGGCCTTGCTCCACCTCAGTTTGACCCAACCGCCATGGCACAAATAATAGTCATTGTTGAAGCTTCTGACTCAGCGCTTAAGCTTTTCTCTCTTCGTCACATGTATTGGACACTGATGGAGGAACAAGAGAGTCCATGTCTGGACACCAGGGAGCCACATTCAACGCTATTTAAAGATCATCTTCTGGATCATCTTCCTGAATGGGGTGATTTTGCGCAAGGACATTTCTAATTCTACATACGTTGCTGACTTAGTTACAAAAGCCCATGATACCCTGCTTAACCAAGATGATGCTTTATCGTTGATGTGGGACGCATTGATTTTACGTAAGCTTAGTCTTATAAAGCAGAAATCTTTCAATGGGTCATTTTCGTCAGACTGCCTTACTGCTCCTGTACCAGAGGAGCTTTGGAGTTTCATGAATGTAATTCTTCAAGCTCCACCCATCCTGCAAGATCAAAGAAATGTTGAAATGGATAATCCTCATGTATAAGCACTTGATAGGGTATGCATGCTTTATTTCACAGAATGTCATTTGCAACACACCATGTCACTAAGACAAGCACCATGCGACACAGAGTAGATCACGAAACTCCACATGTGCTATAAAAAGGCTTAAAAATACATGGCGAAGCACGACTGAAGAAGCAGATAGAAAATGTTCATCAAGTTGGAATAACAGTGTTCCATGATCGTGTGATGCAGGTAAAACGAGCTGAGGAGGGAGTTGGGTTGCCAACAAATATGTGAAGGAATGTATTTGTTACCTATGACATGGACAACTTGGATAGTAATAGCAAAGGAAATTTTTCTCAGTATAAATTTCACTGCACTGCTTAGAGTGCAACAAACCCTCTATCTTGGAAAATCAGGGTGACCAGCAAGATCCTATTGAGATACCCTTTTCTGATACATCTGTACCCTAACTTCCAGACTCATATGTTACAGTTGCACTAGTAGAATTATCTAACGGGCCTTTGTTTCTACCCAGAAATACCAATGGCCTTTTTCGACCAACTAACAACTTCATAGACACGGCCAAGGGGAAGGACGAAACTTGGATGAAACACGTTGCCACAGTGCTAGAACCGGACACAACTTCAGCTGACGAAGTTATCACCTGGTCAGGGTACAACTCAAGACTCATGAGTGAAGACTCTGAAACCACCAGCTGTGATAGGGGTTTTGCCACTTTTTCCAGTTAAAGCAGATTTTGCATCCATGATAAAGCATGCAATGCACCTCACTATGCAAGGTACACAGTTTCTGAATCCTGGCTAGACTAGTGTCCTTGGTGTCGATCAGCCAATTTATGCCATAGCAAAGCAATGGCAATGGACATTCATTGATATTATTGGAGAAAATAAGCTGGTTCTGATGCTTGGAGCTTTGCAAATTGAAGACAAGATTCATCAGATGACTGGAAAGCTGCTAAGAGACTCAGGATAGGCAACAGCACTTTCTCAAGCACAGGTTCTGACATCTGGACACGCACAGTCAGCCCTTAATGAGCATCAAATCGAACGTACACGTTACGCACACGAAGTATCTCTCATGTCTTTCCATCTGAAGAACAGGGCATATTCAGCCTACTGTTCCGAGGTTCCCGAAGCACCACAGTCACAGGAAAATTGGGATGAACTCAAAAGAACAGAAAGCCCAGAGTTCAATTATTGGTCCACCATCATTTACGTCGAGCTGGTCTTTTGCCCTTTTATTCATTCTCTGCGCGAAGAGGATTTGCTTCTCTATGTCCAAGTACATGATGAGCTTTGTCCATGGTTTCACGTGATGGACCACACAAACTATGCGAGATTGCTGTCAGTACATGTTCGGGATATGGTGCAGCTGGCTGAGAGCCACAAAGATGTACATGCAGAATTTCTGAAAGGGAACTTTACTATTCAAAGGTCAATGCATAAGTTCAGCCTTATTGCGAAGGATCAGTCTCAATAACAGTCGAACAAGAGCCTTAAAGCTCATAGTGGGGCTGCTGGGCATTACGGAAATCCTGAAGGGCTTACACTTTACATGCTGACAGGTCCAGATTGTTCCCGGTGTGTTGAAGAGTTTGAGATGGTTTTAAACATCCAGGTTTCAAGCACTGCTCACCAAGAAGAAGCACAGAGCTTGCAAATAAAATACAGGAAAGGTGTCCTGCCATTTGTTGAAAATATTGAAGAGCTAGGAAATCCTATTGTTGCTGGTTCAGAAATTGTTGTGCTTGACACCCAAGAAGTCATAGATCAAGAAGTTGTCATATCCCCCAGCCAAGTCCATGAATTCGGCAAACGTCTTCATGGACAATATGTTGCACAAACTCTCGACAAGGCAACTGTGCCAGTGTACAACATTATCTGACATAACAACATCCTGACCTTTCCCAATCGACCTGATTTATCCAAGAAAGGCAACAAAGCAGTGGTACACAGTAGAAAAACATGACTCTTATCACACAGCTCTTCCTGTCACTTCAATCATGAGCAGATGCTGATATGAAAGTTTTTTCGCTTTCAAAATCAAAGGGAACCACCAAGTTTTCGTGACCATAGCTCAATTTGATCCGCAGCATGTCTAATATTCTGGAATGTATCAAAGCCCCAACTGGTCGTTCATCTCAAGCTAGGCGTGCAACGATTGTTGTGCTGGACATGGCAGCAGATATTCACATGGTGCGACCTACATCAGCAAAACCATTTGTCAAGTGTACTACACAACATATGATCCCGTTCCTGAAATCACAGATAAATCCAGCAGTTTTCCGCATTGATGCCATATAGGACACCTATCCAGAAGAGAGTTTGAAGTCCCTCACACATCAACGTCGTGGTACAGGTCCACGAACCAGGGTGGGAAGTAGCAGCACACGAATCCCAAAAAATGACTGAAACAGTGGATTCCTCGAAAACAACGACAACAAGTTGTTCATTTTCCTTAGTGAGGAGATAGTCAAGAATGACTGGGGCGGGAAATTCCTGATCAGTACCAAAGGCGAAAATGTTCTATGCACTATGTTCTGTGTTCTCAGCACTCCAGCCCTGTAATCATGCCAAGGCCGATACGAGGATATTCCTTCATCTGGCACGGGCAGCAGTATAGTATATTCAATTTTCAGTAGAGATTATTGGGATCACTGGAAATCTGTAAAAAAGTGATGCAAGTTTAGAGAAATTCTGAGTAGAATTTTGGAAATTCTGCTAGTGTCTTTAAGATATTCATAGTTTCCTGTCATCATCTGAGACTCGCATCTTAGATACATAAATCTCAGGCTTGTATAATTTCATTAAATTGTGTCAAATTTTTATCAATAAGTAAACTGTAGGAATTTTAAGAATTTTATAAAATATCATAAATACTATCAGTAGCTGTGAATATAGCTATCGTTATGTTTGCTGGCAGTTATTTTCTTTTTATTTTACCATTTTATTATATTCTATGCAGAATTGAATATTAAGGTCATAAGACATTGAAGTATATTTTACATAATCTACGTTTTGATATCATCATCTCTTATTGGCGCAAATGGTGAAGGTTAGATTTTGCCATTCATATTTATCTTAAGCTTTTATTTCAATATTTCCCCATTCACAATCTCCTACTTTGCACTTCATGGTCCTCAGTCATGTAGGCCTATCCTTTCCAACCCTTTTAGTGCCTTCTCGAGCTGAACGTTTGGTGAACTAATCTCTCCTGGGGAGTACGAAGAGCATTCCCAAACCATCGCCATATATCCCTCATCATTATCTCATCCACATATGGCACACAAATAATCTCTCTTATAGTTTCATTTGTAATCCTGATCTGACATTTAATTTCCAATATCCATCTTAGGGATTTGTTCTCAAATCAGTTAGATTTAATGGATACTCTTTCGTTGTCATACTATGGATTCAAGTCCATACTAGTAACATGGATCTAACTAAACTGACATATATTCCCAATTTTTTTATGTAATTTCAGACGATTTGATTTCCCACTTTTACCTAACCTAGCCATTGTTTCATTTTTTTTTTTAATCTTACCTTAAACTCTTATTTCCAAAAACCCTGATTTAGATATCATAGTTCCTAAATGATTCTAGCTCATCAATCCTTTTTCCATTACATACTATGTTCCAATCATCTCTGCCTTTTTTCTATTTATCTTGAGAACAACCTTGCGGGATATTTCATGCATTCTAATAAGCAAGCATTGGAAATCATCTAGTGTTAGACTAATAACAAGGACAGCATCATCAACATACTCTAGGTCTGCTAATTTTCTATTACAAATCCTGTCCAATCCTCCTCCATAATCTCCAACTGTTATACACATTACAAAATGCATGAGGAGATTGAAAAACATAGGTGATAAAATATTACTCAAAGTAGCCCGCTGACCACTGAAAATTAATTTGATGATACTCCATTACCATTACTTTTGCACATGTTATGTTCATGAACATACTTCATCAAATATACATATTTAAGAGGAATTAGACAATAACGAAGGACTCTCCACAAAATTGGCTGGTGTATTTTATCTAATTCTTTTTAAAAATTCACACATGTTATCAAAAGCGGACTTCTATATTCTACGCATTGTTGTACAACATATCTAAAAATATAAATTTTGCCACTGAAACATCTACCTTTTAAAAAATCCTGTTTGTTCATCTCTCAGCTTTTCATCAGTCTCTCTCTCCAGTCTCTTTAGAATAAGCTTACTTTATGTTCTCATAACAACTAAAGTAAGTGTTATGCCTCTAATTAATGCAATTACTTGGGTTTCATTTGTCTGTCATTTTCACCGACACTCGTAGCTCCCAATCATTAAGTTTTTCTTCTTCACGCCACATTCTAAAAAAGAATTTTATAACTATTATGGGAGTCACTTCATTTTCGGCCAGTATCCTCTCAGCAGTTATCACATCGTATTAGGAGGCTTTCCTAATTTTGAATTTTTTAATCATATCTGCAACTTTAAAAACACTAAATTCATTCAAGGACACATCAAGGTCTTCATCAGCTTTAAGTACATCAATCATATTACTCCATTCGAGTCTCCTATACATAACCCTTCTACATTATTCAATCTGACGTTGTCTCTCTTCATCTCCTATTATTGACAGAGATTAATATCTCCTTTTGATGGGTATATGCCTCTTCTTCATTGCTCTAGTTGATATTTCATACACACACACACACACACACACACGCACACACACACACAAATATATATATATATATATATATATATATATATATATATATATATATATATAAATAAATATACATACATACATTTATACATATATATATATATATATATATATATATATATATATATATATATATATATATATATATATATGTATATATATATATATATATATATATATATATATATATATATATGTATATAAATAAATATATATATATGTATATATAAATATATATACATATATATATATATATATATATATATATATATATATATATATATATATATATATATATATTGTCTATATATATACATATAATTTTATATATATATATATATATATATATATATATATATATATATATATATATATATATATATATATATATATATATATATATATATATATATATATGCGTAAAAATCACAGGAAAACGTGATGCTCAGATGCAGAAGAACAACAGCGAAAATGAAAATAAGAAATATAAGCTTAAGTCCTGACTAGTTTCGTGATACTTCTTCAGAGGACTGATTTATTGAGAGAGGTTTCTTTACATTTTATAGGGAAAGCAAACGTACGAACATACATATAGAGATTAAGAGAACAATGACACTCCCTTACCAGCTACCTGGGTCAAGTGGGCGGAGTCCCCAAGCTCATTAGACACCTGCCAAAGAGGGTCATCTAGTGGCGGGTAAATTCTTGTTTCTTTAGCTTTTAGTACAGTTTATTTATATGAAAACACTGTAGCCTTATCTATATAAATACATAAGTAAAACATACACATACATACATATATATATACATACATATACACATACATATACATATATACACACATACATATATATATACATACATATATATACACATACATACATATACCCACATACATATGTATATATACATATATATACATACAACATTAATATCATAAACATATAATCATGTATATATTAATACCTATATCTAGCATAACACTATATAGTACCAATATACTTATGCGAACTATATAAAATAATTGTACCTATTAATGAATGGTAGCTTAGGTCTAAATATTAATTTTACAGCGATGTTAATTATTCACAATACATTCAATTCTACATTAACCACTTAATGTAGAATTGAATGTGACTTTTTGCTCTAGTTAGTAGCTGTGTCGTCGCTAGGTGACGCCCCAAGCCATGATAATAATCTATAAGAAAGGCAATGACTTAGAAACAATTGGGAAAGGTAGAAGAGGAAAATAAACCAGTAAACAATTACACAACTAACAGAGCAAACACAAACATCGTGGATACCTTTAAATCCTTATATTTATGAAAGTATGTTAGCAGTAATATATGGGAGTGAGTGAGTGAGTCAGTGACAAGACACAGAGACGCCATAACTGTCAAGAACATCAGTGCCAAAATAATTGCCAAGAAGTTACTAAACATTTTTACTAAGTTTGATATTCCTGAAATTTTTCAAAGTTACCGAGAAATGAGTTTCACGTCAAAATTATTCCAGGACGTAATGAAACTGGTGGATGTGAAACAACAACTGTCAACTGCATATCATCCGGAGACCCAAGGTACGTTAGGGAGGTTTCATCAAACTTTGAAAATTATTTTAACAAAGTTCTGCAACGAAACGGTGAATGAATGGGATATCGGACTACCGTTGATGTTATTTAATGTACGTGACCTACTGTAACTCTACTTAAGCGAAAACGAGATTGAAGATTTACAAGTGTTTATGGCGCAAACCAAGCCCTCCTCGGAAGACGATAACGGATATGAGGTAGGGTTGGTAAGCAAAATGAATAATTTGTCTATGATTTGAAACTTGAAAGAGAAATTAACTCATTTGGACCGGGAATAACAAGAGGAATTAAGCCAATTAATTAGAAGTTTCCCGGATATTGTCTTGGACGTCTCGAAACAAACCAACCTTACGAAGCATGAGATACACTTAGAAAAATGGAAAGACCATTCAAACAACACACCTATCGACTGTTGCCGTATCACCAAGATGTCATGAGAAAAGAACTGGAATATTTGTTACAAAACGGATTAGCCGAACAAAGCTTTTGCCCCTATTGTTCTCCATGCTTGCTCATGAAAAAACTGGATTCGGTCAGTGTGGCCGATAATTATCCATTTCCGCTCATCGGCCAACTACTCAATAATATCGGAAAAGGAAGGATCGTCTCCCAGATCAACTTGTTAAAAAGCTTTTATCAAATTTCTCTAGATGACAACAAAAAATTTTTATCAACTTTTATAACCCTGCTTGGTTTATATCAATAAACCGTCATGCCATTTGGTCTAATGAACGGTCCTCTACTTTTCAACATGTAATGGATAACCTTCTTGGATCGATTGAAGGAGTAGGTGAATATCTCTACGATATTATGGTATATTATTCGACCTGAGAAGAACATCTTCGAATCCTGTGGAAGATATTTCAAAAGCTGCGAGGAGCATACCTGATGATTAACCTAGAGAAACCTGATGATTAACCTAGAGAAGAGCGAATTTAAAAAGGCAACAGTTCAGTAATTGGGATTTGAAGTAGGACGAGGACTAATCGGCCTGTTAACCTCTAACGTCTACGGAATAAGTAAAGCATCACCCCCCAGAACAAGGAGGCCTTTACAACCTTTTCTAGGGATAGCAGGATTCTACTGACGTTTTTGCCGAAACTTTTTAGATGTAGTTGCTCCCTTGACAGATTTGACTAACACCAAAGGAAAGATTTGTATGAACCAGCCAGTGCCAAGAATCTATCAACACGATAAGGGCCATATTAACCTCGAAACCGATACTACGAGCACCTGATTTCAACAAGAAGTTCCTTATCCGAGTGGATGCATCAGATAATGGGACTGGAGCTGTCTTATTGCAAGAAGAAGAGGAATGAATTCTTCACCGTGTTCATTTTATGTCGTCGAAGCTAAGAAACATCAGTGAACCTACTCGACAGTTGAATAATAACTACTAGCATTAGTCACAGTGATAAACAAGTTTGAGATCCACGGGAATCGACAACAAAATGTAGAGATTAAAGTGTATTTGGATCATAATCCTTTAACTTTGGTTAATAAGAAGAAAAATAATAATCAAAGGTTAACTACGTGGTAATTATGTTTGCTACCGTATTATATTATTGTAAAGCATATATCAGGTAAATACAACATGGTTGCAGATTAATTATCTCAAGCTGAGTCAATGGATTCACGCCTGGAATAAATAATCTGTTTTGGGGTGACCTATTTTACGAAGCAGATCTAGTGTAGAGTAAATATGTTGATCAGGAATTCTCTTTATGTTTTCATATTTGCATTTAATAGGTGAATAGCCAGCTCATAGGATGAGTTCCTCTCGTATTGGCATAAGTCAGTTATGTAAATTACGTAAGACTTTCGTCTTTGATTTATTTGTATTCTTCATTCAAGTCAGTATAAGTAAATTTACGTTATTTTTAAGAATTAACATTTTATATCACATATTTTTATTACAAAGTCTCACATAATCTCTGAGAGTGTTAAATGATCTATATGAGATAAGAACAAAGGTTTAGGTAAAAGTTTTTATTTTTTATGAGGTATTGCGTTGTTTTTGTGAGAAAATACATAATTCATATTTTGCTAAGTTCTTTGGAAAGATTTAAAATATCCTAGTATTAGATCGTATATTTTTTTCCGAGAACAGTGAGTGGGTGGAGTAGATCAGAAGGAGAGTTACCTGAAACCCAGGTTCATCTCTTGATATTTTTATCCAGGTGGTAACTTTAGGGTCGCTAGGTTCTGGCCCAAGCCAAGAGAATGATCTATTAGAAATTTCTGGAAGTAGATAAGTTTCATATATAAGAGACCATAGTGATGCATAGATCAGATAGAGAATTCCAGACTTAAGTCATAGCCATCTCCCCCTCCCTCTCTGACACGCCTCTCATACTATATCAGTGAATTGTTTTGAAAGTGTTCAGTGTAATCTCAAATATTTGGTTTGATGGGTTTTTGTAGACATAGTGAGTATTCATAAAATTTTTCTTAGAGTTTTTGTACCTGGCCCTGTAGAAACATGATCTGGTTATCTATTTCCATTAAGCATTAAACTTGAATGTTGGTGTAAAATTTGATTTCAAGTGAAACAAAGTATTGTGTAATTTTCATATGTGTTATATTTTTTGCCTTAGTCTAAGATTTTATTCAGATTTAATATTATGAGTCAAGTGATTATAATATTTTCAGGGTGTAATTATTCTTTTTGTCTTAGTCTATTTCTAATTCAGTTTCAATACTTCGAGTCAAGTGATTATACAATTTTTAGAGCTTAATCTATGTTTTGTTCACACTTAATATATCAAGTGATTTATTTTAGTTCTTATGTTAAATCTTTCGAAGTGTTGTAATTTATATGGAATACAATTATTTTTGTAAAGAGTGTATTCTTTCCATCACCAATGTTAATCCATGCCTGCTCGTATCCTGTTAAAGAATCAAAGTAAGAAGTGGTATTAAATAGTTCATAATAAAAATTCACCAGTGCTGTTTTCAGTGTTTTGTATATTGCTATCTGAGAGTTATATAAGCGTCTTAGAGCTTGGGTGTTGTGACGAGTCGAGAGAAGGTTGTGACTCAAAGACAGGATGAAAGCAACTGAGTGAGTTTATTATAGAACACTCTCCTTTATATACAAAAGCTCAATGCAACAGGAAATTTCATGTTCAAAACCGACACTGTTGACGGTGAGAAAAACAGGCATCTTTATTCAGGTTCTTTTTAGTGCGAGGGAAGAGCGAAGATATAAGCATAATATTTACAAAAAACGAACTATGTACAATCGTGTGACACATGGTTGGTACATGGCTCCCTCCAAAAAAATGACATACTGTATATGTTAAATAGGGCGCCCTGATCTAGAGAGGCGAACAGTAGGCGGGTTAACTGGTAGGAGATAAGTAGGTTTTAGACGATCAATGGAGACCCAGTCTTCTTTGCCACGAATATTTAGTAGGAATGCTTTCGGACTGCGTCGGATCACAAGGAAAGGGCCCGTGTAAGGGGGCGCTAGCGGTGGCTTGCTAGTGTCGTTACACAGAAAGACGTGCGTTGCAGAATGCAAGTCTGTTGGTATGTGATGCTTCGCTGGGGGCTTGTAAGTCTGGCGGCACGGTGTAAATTCTCGCATGACGTGACGTATGGACTAGAGATCGTCAGAGGAGGTTGTAGAAGGAAAAAAACTCGGCAGGGACGACTAACGGTCGCCATACACCATTTCAGCTGCCGAGACGTCGAGGGCGTCTTTAGGAGTGGTACTTAGTACCGGGAGGACCCAGGGAAGCTGAGTAAACATGTTGGAATGATTGCAGTGGGACATCAAAGCTTCTTTGAGGGTGCGATGAAAACGTTCAACCATTCCATTGGCAGCGGGGTTGTAGGCAGTTGCCTGATGTAGGGTGATGCCCAGGAGATTAGATAATGATGACACCAATTGAGAGTTGAGAGTGGTACCACTGTGAGAAGTAATATGCTCAGGGATACCAAATCTTACAATCCATCCTGAGAGTAAGGCAGATGTACATGAGACGGACGTTGAGTTTCCATGGGAATGGCTTCAGGCCAAGGAGTGGAGTAGTCGATGACGGTAAACAGGTAACGATGTCCTTGTGATGTGGGTAGGCGGCCTACGACGTTGACGTAAATGTGTGCGAAACAACGCTAAGGTTGAGGAAAGGTGCCCACTCCTGAATCCGTGTGTCAATGTACTTTGGAAGTTTGGCAAGAAATACAGGCGCGGACACAATCCTTAGCATCCTTAAAAATGCAGTGCCAAATGAACTTCGTCTTCAGCAGCTGTGCAGTAGAACGTCAGAAGGGATGTGAAAGGACGTGAATGAAATCAAACACCTGCCGGTGCATGGGAGCAGGAATCCAAGGTCGCGGTCTACCAGTGCTGACGTCACAGAGGAGGGTGGTGTTGGAGTCTTCGAGGGGGAAGTCTTCCCAACGTAGGGACATGCAGGATGTCATTCATGCTTGATACTCTTGATCATGTGGTTGGGCTTCAGCCAGGGTGTTGTAATCCAATCCCAGTTGAACGGCAGCAAACGCGTTTCTTGACAGGGCATCGGCAACGGGATTCATTTTTTCAGGGACGTATTGAAGGGTACAATTGTATTCAGCCACGGCGGAGAGATGTCGGCGTTGACGGGCGGACCAGGCATCAGACTGTTGAGTGAAGGCATGCACCAGAGGGATGTGGTCTGTGCGAATGAAGAAGGGCATACCCTCTAAGAAATGGCGAAAGTGACGGACATCCAAGTGTACCGCCAGCAATTTGCGATCGAAGGTAGAATAACCCAATTCTACCCTAGACAGTTTTCTACTGAAGAAGGCCAATGGGCGGGGAGAGCCGTTGACAACCTGCCCGAGTACTGCACCAATAGTGACGTCGCTGGCATTGGTAGAGAGAAGGAGAGTGGCATGTGGGATAGGAAAAGTGAGAGCCGCAGCAGTTGATAGAGACTTTTTTGTATTGCAGAAGATCGCTTTTTTAAGGGGACCTCACTTCAGGTCCTTTGGCTAGCCCTTGAGGGAGGCGTAGAGGGGAGCAAGAGTGGCAGCAATGGCTGGCACCAAACGGTGATAATAGTTGATCATGGCCAAGAGTTCCTGCATAGCTTTGATGGTTGAGGGCGCGGGGAAGTCCTGAATGGCTGCTACCTTCTCAGGGAGGTGATGGACTCCCTCAGGAGTGATGCGGTGCCCTAAGAACGACACTTCGTTGGCGCTAAAGGTACACTTGTCGTACCGGACTACAAGGCCGTTTTGTTGCAGGCGGTCGAGCACGATGCGCAGGTGATGGAGGTGTTCCTCTTTCTAGGAAGAAAACACAAGTATATCATCCATATAACATTCACAGAAGGGGAGGTCCCCTAAGATGCCATCCATGAGACATTGAAACGTGGCCCCAGCATTACGAAGGCCAAAACAGGGGTAATTGAAGGTGTCTGTACCAAACCGAGTGGTGATGGAGGTCTTGAGGATGTCTTCTGGGTTCATAGGCACCTAATAATACCCATTCAGGAGGTCGAGCGTAGAGAAAACCTTCGCTTTGTGCAGGTAGAAGGTCACGTCGGCAATGTTTGAGAGGGGGTAGTGATCCTGTTCTGTTTGCATGTTCAGGAGCGTGTAATCCCCGCAGGGACGGAGGGAGCCGTCTTTCTTCAGAACGATATGTAAGGGTGACGACCATGTGCTGGAGGCCTTTTGACAATGGCCCATTTCCTCTATTTCGGTGAACGTCTGTTTGGCGGCGTCCAAACGTTCCGGTGACAGACGTCTAAATTTTGCGAGGACTGGGGGCCCTGTCATCTTGATTTGAAGTTTGGCGAAGTTCTTGACGGAAAACTTCCGGGTACGATGTGAGGAGGTGGGCGTAGGCATCCGTGGGTGTGCTGCTGTGAAGAGCGAGGTTGGAGGGGGCGGGTTGAAGAGGTGTCGACAAGTACGAGTCTGCGTTGACCAATCGTCGGTGGGCAACATCGACCAGAAGGTGGAAATGAGAGAGGAAATCCACACAGATGATTAGTAATGTGACGTCAGCAACGAGAAACTTCCAATTAAATTTACCGTTTTCTAACGATAATGGTAGGTTCTCTTAACTGTAGGTGGGTATCGCAGATCCGTTGGCAGCTGCCAAGCGGACGTCGGCAGACGTAGACAGACTATGTCGTGTCGTGAAGATTTCCCATGACAAAAGAGAACGACAAGCACCCGTGTCTACCAAAAATCGCACGCCCATTCCTGCATCATGTAAAACAAAAAAAATAGAAACACAGGAGGCCACTGCCACGAGCAATGGCCTACTTACACGTTTTTTGGGCCACTGACAATCCTTGGCACATTTCTTTGCTGTTACCTCGAATCTGAAGTGGTAGTAGCAAAACTGCGGCGGATGGGAGATAGTAAGTGGCTGTAGAAGTCGTTGGTTGGGGTGCGAGCAAGTTGTGGGTGGTGAGTTGCTTTGTCGCCGCTTTGGCACGTCACAGGGTAGGCGTGTATGTCCTACGGCGTTCACTTCATCTTTGGGTTGCGTTGAATAGGCGTCCTCTTCGTCAGGGGTGGAGGCGTTGATGAAGGTCTTGAAGTGGCTGTCCATAAGGGCGTCGGCTTTGGTCATCAAGACCTTTATGGGTAAAATATCGACATCGGGTATGGCAGCGCGTATAGGTCCGGGTAAACGGCATATCCAAAGGGTACGAAGTAGGTTCACCTCCTGAGGAGAGCTGTCTGCAGCAGGTTGCAGGGGAGCGATACTGGTCATTTCCCTGACGGCGAGCGAAGCCCTTTGGTCCTCCAACGGTTGTTGCGAGAGCTGAGAAAGCTATGCTCTACCGGTGGCTGGCGACAGCGAGTACTGATGCAGAAGGTATGTTTTGAGGGCGTCATACGCTATTGGGGTGTCTCCTTGTTCACAAAGCAAGTCGGATAATTCCGGGAAGGTGTCTTCTGGTATCGCAACGAGAACATAATCTGCTTTGGTGGTTGAGCGAGTCACGCCCTTGATGTGAAACTGGACTTCTGCGGGCTGAAACCAAGCAAACGCCTCTCCGTTGGCGAATGACGACATTTTCAATGGGGGAGCCGCAGCATTGACTTCCATACAGTCCGTCATAGTACCAACGATGGAGGGGGGAGGGGGGGTGGAAGGCAGGAGGAGCGAGTCGACTTCAGGGGTCACCAATGTGACGAGACGAGAGAAGGTTGTGAATCAAAGACAGGTAAAAGCAACTGAGCGAGTTTATTATAGAACACTCTCCTTTATATACAAAAGCTCAATGCTAGAGGAAATTTCATGTTCAAAACCGACACCGTTTATGGTGAGAAAAACAGGCATGTTAATTCAGGTTCTTTTTAGTGCGAGGTAAGAGCGAAGATACAAGCATAATATATATACACAAAATGAACTATGTACGATCGTGTGACACACGGTTGGTACAGTGTTATTATTTTCAAGTGTAACAGATTTAATTGAAAACAAACAGGTGAGTTTGGAACTAGAGAGGTTGTATAGCTTGCCAGTCCTAACATATGTAATATCATATTTTTAGTTCCTAAACACTGGACCATCATATATATATATATATATATATATATATATATATATATATATATATATATATATATATATATATATATATATATATATATATATATATATATATCGTATATATATATATATATATATATATATATATATATATATATATATATATATATATATATATATTCCCTTGGTGTAAAGTTTCCTTACCAATAACCCTTACAAAAATTTTTACTTAGGGAAAAGATGTACGAAATATATGTCATAAATTCACTCTCCACTTTCCGTAACTTCCCAATGTGATTCATAGTTATACCATTCAGATTAAAAAATTTCAATTTTTCTTTAGTATTCATATACATGGAGATTCTCAGTACCCTGCTATTCCCCAGACTAGTGGCCATTCTTTTCCCATTGACTGACTAAATTCATACAGGATTCATTGGCTAGATACATCAAAGGATAGCCAGTTCATTGTGATGTGCAGTGCCTATCTAACTAATTCAAGTGACCCGGCCGATCAATATTAATTCTAGTCAGATTAACTGCCAGGCATCAGGAGTAAAAGCTGAAGAGACAGTTTGCCAATCGCCTTAAACCCAATTTGTCCCCCTGCTGACAGTTACTTCATTGAGATTTCAGGGGACATTTCTTCCACACCCAAAGCACTCATTACTCCTGCTGGTTGCTTATCTGCTTTTACGAATACAACCGCTGGTAAACATGGGTTCTAACGATATGTTGCTCAGCACGGATTGCTAAGATATAGCTTATCGTAATAACTATGCTGTCATTGCTTTGCCAGTATGGTGCTGGCATTGCCAAAACAGACCTTTTGAGAGCTCACGATGAGCAAACCCGTGTTTAATATTCAACTTATAATAATGGCTGAAAAACTCATGATCTTTTCTGTAATATAGTGTTTTGGGTGCACAATTCCCAATTTGGAATTGTGTTATAAGAAATACTTTCACTGAATCTTTTACATTAGAGATGATGAATGGAGAAGTATTGAATTAAAAGCCTAAGCTAGAGACGACTGGCAAAATCTAACTGAGGGCCTCTGCGTCAATAGGAGTAGGATATGATACTGAACTATATATATATATATATATATATATATATATATATATATATATATATATATATATATATATATATATATCTATATCTATATATATATATATATATATATATATATATATATATATATAATATATATATATATATATATATATATATATATATATATATATATATATATATATATATATATATATTATATATAAAAAAAGGATAAGACTGGTCATTAAATCCTAATTTTCTAATGAAAATGAGAGCTGATAAATTTCAACACCACTCTTACAATTTCAAATATTGTACAGATAATCCCTGATTATGGTAAAAAAATTCGTATGATAAGTCTGGATTCTAGTGATGCTTTTGACCGTGTTAATCATTAGGCCCTTGTTTTCAAACACAGTAGTTAGGAGTAGGGGAGTCTTTTCTTACCATCATTATCGATCTTTTAAGTAATACATTACAAAGAGTTGATGGACACCATATGGAGTATACCTTAGGAATATGCTATCTGGTATTGCTCAGCGCAGTATTCATGACCCCTCACTTTCCATACTATATGCACATGATTTCTTTTCTTTTCGCCTAGAACCTAAGATCGTTGCCTATGCAGATAATGCTACTCTCTTTGCATTAATTCCATCAGCTGAATGTAGATATAGGGTTGCTGAATCCCTGAATAGATATGTAGCGAAAATCAATGCATGATACGAATTATGGGTCATGAAGTTAAACTCTAACAAAACTGAAAGTATTATTGTAAGTAGATCATTGATAGTCGTTCCTTAACATTGAAATATTAACATTGATAATACTTTCCTGATTCATACACAGCTCCTTTAAAATCCCTTCATTCTACCCACTTGGCAATATTGTTCTTATGTCCTGCAGATCAGATTTTGTTGAACAAAAAATTGCCGGCTACTAAATGTCATATCCATAATCTGAATATTTATATCAGGCATCACCTCTCAGTTAGTTCTGTAAGCATGTTGCATAAGATTTTCCATAATTCTGATTATCCTTTGCATTCAGATCTTCCATGAATGTACTATCTTCTACGCAAATCTATGTATGCAGTTAATTTCAACAGTCTAGGCTCCACCATCAATAATCTACTGTAGAAGTATGGTTCCAGCAGTGACCAGATTGTGGAATGATTTTCATAATCAGCCAAGTAAGTCGGTAGAACTTCAGAAGGTCAAAATTGCAGCGAATGTTTATCTTAATACGGTATGGAAAACAGGTTTATTTTTACATTATTCATGCATTATTCCTCATTTTGTTTATTTATTTCCTTATTTGCCTTCCTCACAGAGCTAGGTTAATAATAATAATAATAATAATAATAATAATAATAATAATAATAATAATAATAATAATAATATTAATAATAATAATAATAATAATAATAATAATAATAATAATAATAATAATAATAATAATAATAATAATAATAATAATAATAATAATAATAATAATAATAAAAATATACGATACTGAGCAGGTGGAAGGGAACCTCAGTTTAATAAGGGAATTGAGAACTACAACAACGCCAAATATTCTTAAATTTATTTCCATCACTAATAAATAACAACGATTCAAACCTCTATGTGTTCATAATCATGGTCCTGGGTAAAAGAAAGTAAAATAATATGGAACAAGCTGTACATAAATATTGTATGATTATTATTATTATTATTTGCTAGGCTACAACCCTAGTTGGAGAAGCAGGATGCTATAAGCCCAGGGGCTCCAACAGGGAAAATTGCTCAGTGAGGAAAGAAAACCAGGAAAAAATGGAACATTTTAAGAACAATAAAATTAAAATAAATATTTCCTAAATAAAGTATAAAAACTTTAACAAAACAGGAGGAAGAGAAATTAGTTAGATTAGAGTACCGGAGTGTACCCTCAAGCAAGAGAACTCTAACCCAAGACAGTGGAATGCCATGGTACAGAGGCTATGGCACTACCCAAGACTAGAGAACAATGGTTTGATTTTGGAGCCTTGTCTAAACCTTTACAGTCCAGCATATGATATCACTATGACATGAATTGTAAGTGTTCGTTCTCTTTGGATAATTTTTCAGTACTATACAGAGGCTCATAGTTACTGAATAATAATAATAATAATAATAATAATAATAATAATAATAATAATAATAATAATAATAATAATAATAATAATAATAATAATAATAATGTAGCACAACGGAAAGTTAATAAAAGTTTTCGGTTAAATAAAAGTTTATAAGCAAAGGTAAAATTTTCTAATGCCGTCGGAATTTATGGATTATCTGTTCACGGAAAACAAGTTCAGAAAGCGTCCATTAAGTTTAGTCATTTCATGTGCACAGATATTCAGAATTACTAGATATACTTTTATGCAATATTCACTCAGGCCAAAACAAAAAGACTAGAAATTCACCAGAGAAATAGGCTTTCTTCCCCGACAAAAAGTAACTGGCGTCTTCTATCAAAATTAACTCAATAAATTGTAAATTTTGAGATAAGAACAATTAAAAATCTTTTCCCTCTTATTCTTCACCACCGAAAGATAATTACTTCCTGTGGTTATTATCATACACAGACCAGTAATCCCTCTACAATAGTTGAATCAATCAGTTTTTTTTTTTTCTCCTTTGGTGAGGAACAGTTTTATGTATATAAAGGTTAACTACATTTTGGCATAGACAATTTTATTCGAAAATGATCACTTAAAAGAAGGTATGTTATTCTTAAGCAAATGTCATGCTCAAACTGAGGGCAACTTCACGAATCTTAAAAAAGAATTAAGTCAAATATGGAATAATACCTAATCCATTGTTCGTTTCATGAATATATTATTTCACCCACAATTGGTATTTAATCTCATTGCGAATACATTAACAATCATTAACTGTTTACCTTTTCATGGCTAGCTCCTGCATTCAGAATCCCAATGCACTGTTAACTCGCTGCATAATAATGAACTTTTGATAAGCGACTGAAATTCATGAACAATTTACGGAGACTAATGCCTACATTTCCTCGTCCCCTCGCATTTACTGTATTTTGCATATTCACTGATAACCAAATACCTGCTTTTTGATATGCAACTTGCTACAAAGCAAAGAAAAAAAAAATAGATAAAAAGTATACTTTAACAAATACAAAATAATAAAGAAAAGTAGTATATGGATACAAAATTTATTGCTTTACATATATGGAAACGAAAGTCAATGAAATTATCGATGTTGAATAGAATTACTATCCTTACCAAGTTTACGAAGCTCTGTTTTCGTAGAAAAGACAGAAAACCTCTCTACAATTTCTCTGTAAATAAAAATAAATTCCTCTTCTAGTAGACAGTGTTACAACCTGAATTCCTAACAATCTCAGATGAGTGTGAAATGCCCCTCATATTATTTCGCACTTATACCTCCTCAAGCTCAGATACTTGGGACATTAATAGAGATCTTATTATACATCCCTGTATTTGTGGAAAGTTTGAGTAGTGAGAATTTGTTTCGAAAAATGTTTAGTACGTGTCTTAGGTTTCCTGACTTGGGTAGATATCCGTCACCTAATAAGTTTACCTGTTATGGCGTCATCAGTAATGGTGGCTGCTCGATCAGCAAGGCTGTCTTATCTTTTGTGATATTTTAACTTTTTTCTTTCTTTTGTATTTATTATTTCAATGAAGTTAACCTTTTGAAAGTTAAAAAAAAAATGTATAAATGATCAAATTTACATATACATCCTGAATAAATTTATTCAAACATAACATATTAGGTTTAATATTTTGCTGTCAATTAATAATATGCCTTTTAATTTTACAGGGTTTCGAAATGAAATAAACATTTGGATATTATAAAACGATCCAGAATATAAGAATTATAATGTTCCAAACTTTATTTCAAATTAAAATCCATGCATCAAATGTAATAAGAGTGATAATATGTGTCATTTACTAAAAATTCCAGAGAAAATATCGGGGCATCTGCAAAAGTTTCAAACACCGTTGTTACCAGATGTCTAAAGTCATTATGGTAAACAGTAGTGTTTTCCTACCAGATTAGCAATGCGTGTTATAAATAATCAAGCCGCAAAAAGCCTTTTTTAAAACTTCAAACGAATAAAGAAAGAAGTGCAAATTATGAAACACTGAACATATCTGCGAGTGAAGATAAAAATCTCATTTGCAGGAACGAACACGACATACCGGTCCAAAAAAAACAGAGGCAATTCCAAACTGGCCCATTTCTATGTCAACTGTAACCATGAATCTCACAAACACATTCTTCACAAAAATGGAATATCTTAACACTCAAGCTCTGAGGTGTTCTTGAAAGATAGTTTGTACTTGCAAGATGTGTCAAGCATTTTGGTGCTAGTTTTCTGCACCATGTCAATTATACATCTAGGTATTTATTGAAGTTAAAAAGAAAAATTCAGATAGATAAACAGGCTAGTTTAAGGATTTGGAGTTTATGCAATTCACCAGACATAGTTTTATATATATATATATATATATATATATATATATATATATATATATATATATATAT